>NW_028162882.1:10000-27464 GCF_964263955.1 Coregonus lavaretus
GGTCCTATTTTTACAGTCTTTGGTATGACTCGGCTGGGGATCGAACTCCCAACCTTCCAATCTCAGTCGGACACTCTAACCACTGAATTGTCCCATGAAATGTGACACCAGGAGCCTGTCCATGTGTGTGTCTCTGGGGGCCCTGTCTGTCTGTGTCTGTCACTCAGAATGGCCTACAGATGAACAGCAGCTGGACAGCATTAAATATTCAACGCTGTTAATCAGCCACATGGCTGTGGAGATGGACAGACAGGAGGCACTAAAGCATGGATCCAGCCATGGTAGTGTACACACCACACCACACCACAGTGCACTCTTCAGTAGTAATGATAAAGGATGTGTTATGAAACAGAAGGGTACAGTACATCTCAGATGTGTGTGTAGGCTGATCAGAACAGTCAGTCTGTGTTGGAGACAGTTATTAGTAGTTATAGTTATTCACCACTAACCAGCCTTCTTACTGTACACCTCTGAGGAGTACCTTACTGTGTGTGCATGTGAGCATGCATGACTATCTCATGAAGGGAGTGGCAAAAGGTCTAATACACACATCTATTTAGCCTACTACTGATCTAGATTGTTTCCAGATACCAAGCTATCCTCTATGTATCCTCTCCATGGCCTAAGGAAAACAGTGTTATTAGGCAACACATTGAGTTAAGCTCAGTGGGAGGTCTCTCTAATGGAAGTGTAATGACAAAGATAGTGAGGGGTCAATTCTTCCAGCCCAGAAGCCCTCTATAGCCTGCTATAGCCTGGTGGGTCTGCTGACAGCAGCTGCTATTGTCTGTCTGACTGGGCTACAATATGCAGACAGAATACAGCACATGGAAATAGCATGTTTGATAATATTTCAATACTGAAAGGTTTGTTACGGCTAGCTACGTAAGAACAAATTGATAACAATGCTGTGTTCTTCCATGATAGCTTGTAATTAATTTTATAAGATTATTATTTAAGAAGACGTTACAAAGAATAAGATGTGTTATTCTCATATGAACTACTTTCCCTGTGTTTCTGTCCTAACACTGGTATTCTCTCTGGTGCATCATGTCAGACAGATCCCAGTGTTACAGTGTGTATATAATGCAACACCATCCCTTCACTCTCTTTGTATCTTTAAGCTCAGAGCCAGAGGAACAGCAGCTCGTCAATGTGTGTGTGTAATGGACCTTGTCAGAGGTTTACAGTGGTGTCTGTGTTCATGCTGGGCTCACACCACGCTGTCACACAAACACTGCTGAATTAGCCTTCACTAATATTTATCTCAGTCATGTCATTCCTCCTTATTTTAACACACACACACCCACACACATGAATACACACAAACACACACACACACATGCACACACTAACTGTTTTGTTTTTGTCCCGTTTTTTGTCCCATCATCTATCGCTCTCTTTCTCTCCCTCCTTCTCCCCTCCCTCCTCTCCCTCCCTGTCCATCTCTTTGTGATGTGATTGTGTGTGGGTGTTCGTAATCATGGTGGGTCTGCGTGATTGGATTAGAACCACAAATTGTGTGTGCTGGGGGCTAGTTCAACTGTATGTCTGCAGCCAATCAGACAGCAGCTCTTTCTGATCTCTCTAGGGAACACAAATCACATTTCGGTTGGACCTCCAATAGCCACATTGCCACAGGATGGAGAGGAGTGTGTATGTGTGTGTGTGTGGAGGGGGGCTGTGTTTCTGCTGTGTTTCTGCCTGGATACCTTGCAGGTTTGTATGTGTGTTCCTGTGCAAAAGGTAGAATAAGGTCTTTTCACCTTGAGGTTATTCAGAACTGTGAATGTCTTAGTGAAACTGATAATTTGTCTCCAAAAAAATGAATCCAACAGGATTCAATTCAAAGCCAACCCACTGGGCACAGACGTCAATTCGGCGTTGGTTGAATAAGATGTCATTGAATTTCATTAAAATTACATGGAAACAATGTTGATTCAACCAGTGTGCCCAGTGGGAAGCCTCTCTGTTTCATCAGTCAAATGCAGTCCTGAGAACCATGAATCATTGAATTTCACGGACAACATGGCTGCTCCTTCGTGACAAATGTTGTTATAAAAAAAGGGATACCTTATATAAATACATTTGATTGCATTTGATTCATAGTCCCAACTCTCTCTCTCGCTCTCTCTCTTATTGGGTGTGTGTAGGCTTATACTGTAGTATACAGAGAGATGGGAGGGAGGGAATGGAGGAGGTGGAGAGATAAAGTGAGAGAGAGCGAGAAAGAGGGAGGGGTGTTTGTGTGTGTGTGCCTCAGCTCCTGTTCCCAGGCATCAATCCATAAATACAATAAACTGATGTCATTTAACGTTATTACATTCACTAAATATTCTCCAGGTGGTATCACTGTAATATCTATTCCTTATGTCATTATCCCCCTCTCTCTCTCTCTCTCTCTCTCTCTCTCTCTCTCTCTCTCTCTCTCTCTCTCTCTCTCTCTTTCTCAATTAAATTAAATTCAATTTAAGGGCTTTATCTCTCTCTCTCTCTCTCTCTCTCTCTCAATTAAATTAAATTCAATTTAAGGGCTTTATCTCTCTCTCTCGCTCTCTCTCGCTCTCTCTCTTGCTAGCTCTCTCTTTCTCTCTCTCACTCTCTCTCTCGCTTTCTCTGTCACTCACTCATCCCCCCCTCTCTCTCTCTCACTCTCTCTCTCGCTCTCTCTCTCTCTCTGACTCTCTTTCTCGCTCTCGCTCTCGCTATCTCTCTCTCTCTCTCGCTCTCTCACTCTCTGACTCTCTATCTCGCTCTTGCTCTCTCTCGCTCTCTCTGTCTTGCTCTCTCTCTCTCTCTCTCTCTCTCTCTCTCTCTCTCTCTCTCTCTCTCTCTTTCTCCCTTTTCCCTCTCAGTGCTCCTGTGGGTGTAGCTGTTGTTGGGAGGATGTGTTTGCTATCTGGTGGCTCTGCTACATTAAACCCACACACACATACACATACATACATACACACACATACACATACATACACACATGAGCTCTCACATCAAATACTCACAGGGCTTTAAATCGCTTCAGTGTCACATCTACAGAGATGTGACACACACACACACACACACACACACACTTAGGGGATATTGAATAGGGTTTATTGATAGGTTTATTCAGTCATTGTCTCATGCTTTCATTCCTTATTGTCCCATTCATTGATTAATAAAATATGGTATGAATGCACATAGATTGGTTAGCAATGTCAGTTGGACAGCATTGTTGGAACAGCTAACGATCCAATTCTATTTGTAAATAACATACATCAAATATCACATGCAGATTACATACAGAATAATGTTGGAATACTGTGTTGTAGGCTACAGCTCTGTTGTACACTAGATGTGTTGAGGGCAGGGAACGGTTTATCAGAGAACACTGTGTATTCCCCCTCTTTTATTACCCTCTTCCTCTCTGGCGCTCATCTATAATTCAGAACCATCATTTGGTTTAGCTGAAATGGAGCTGTGAGGAAACAAATGGGTTTGATGTGATGTGAGGCTGGGTGCAGGGCAGGAACACATGCAGCTTAGTTGAAGACCAGGGTCCACATGTATCAAGCGTCTCAGAGTAGAAGTGCTGATCTAGGACCAATTTAGCCTTCTAGATCACAAAGAATACCTCATCCTAGATCAGCACTCTGAGACGCTTGATACATACAGCCACAGTCCTGTATGATGGAGAGAGGACAGTCAATAACACGTTAAACTTCACGCCTCTAATTCACTCATTATTGTTGTGATTATGAATATTACTGTTATGCTGTTGCAAGATTGTCATTCACTCTTCCTCATTTCTATTTTTTCCCAGATAATATAGTCATTATGAAGTCATAGGACAGTATAAAAGGTTTAGGAGCGGTTGGAGTTGTTATTATTTAAAAGTTGACTTCCTCCATTGTAGCTGTTTCAACACTAGCTAGTCATTTACCTCAAGGACATACAGTACTCAGTCTAACCTTCTCTCTCATTGTTATGCTTGTCAGTAACAGGATGGTCCCTCAATGCCAACTGCTGCTGTGTTGTAGTGATAGCCTACCTTGTTCAAGGTAAAAAGTACAGAAAGCAATACATTGTAGACAGTGTTGTCCAGGGATAGACTGTCTGGAACAGAGAGTTCCTTACCTCCCATCTAATTTTCCTTTTATGAGGCCTGAGCTGTTTAATGGCTGGCTGGTGATGTAACGTTAATGTTTCATGGTCACTGATTGCCTGTTCATACATAGCCAGACTCCTTTGACATTTTGCTGGGAGAACAAACATCACACAGACTACGAGGAAAGAGACTAAGAGACTTAGAAGCGGTACAAATATGAGAGTCGTCATAATATGAAATGTCGTAGGATGACAATATGTTTTATTTTCAGCCACCAAAATGCACATCAGAATGTTCAGGACAGCATGACTTGGTTGAGTGTTTCTGTTGTGTGTGTTGTTGTTTTTGAGTCTTTCTGTTTCTGTTGTGTGTGTTGTTGTTTTAAGTGACTTGGTTGAGTCTTTCTGTTTCTGTTGTGTGTGTTGTTGTTTTAAGTGACTTGGTTGAGTCTTTCTGTTTCTGTTGTGTGTGGTGTTGTTTTAAGTGACTTGGTTGAGTCTTTCTGTTTCTGTTGTGTGTGGTGTTGTTTTAAGTGCTACAAGTAACAATTTAGGGAAGAGGAGAGGAGAGTGAGATATGGCTGATTTGACATGTTTTAATATCCCATTTTGGATCCTAACTGCTGGTGTACAATGTGTGTGTGAGAAGTGTGTTTGTTGTAATTGTTGTGAATCCTGCCAGACACATTCCACAGAGAAAGACAGGTGTGTATTGATAATAAGGAGAAAGCCATTGCAGAATGCCACATGACTTGTTCAGTCTCCTGATCAATGAAGCAAACTCTCTCCTGTCTCTAAAACCCCTAAAAGTGTCTTAGCTTATAGTCATTATATTAATAGAAGTTATGGTAATAAGAGCAGCTCTATGTAGGGGCTGTAGCTATAGGCTTAATAATAATGGCTGCTGTTTTACACTGTATTTATGTATGTGGTCAGAGTCAGTCAGCCTGCTTCAGCCTGTAGGTCACTGCCCTGAAGAACACAACAGACACCTCTTACCGCTTGCAGCTGCTTCTCTGATTGCTAGGTGAACACTCATACACCTCAACCCCTCTTCCCTCCCAAAACAGAATGAGGATAGCACCATTGTCATAGAAACAATGCAATCAGTATTGATTTTCATTTTCATCAAGGCTTTATTAGTTATAATAAAATGTCCTTTTTAATAAATTGTTATCTTGATGCCTTGTGCGTGTGTGTTTGTGTTTGTGTGTTTGCGCATGTGCGGTTTTGCTAGGGTGTTGTGGACGGGGATGGTGGATGGGCGTAAGCATCTGCCTCCGATGCAAGGTTGCATGTTCGAATCCAGCGATTCTTGTTTTAAGCCTATCCCAAACCTTAACCCTTACCTTAACCATTCGGAGTTAATGCCTAATCTTAAAATGTCAGAGTTAATGCCTAAACTTAACCGTAAAAATTCTGAGTTAATGCCTAAACTTAACCTTAAACACTTTGAAATTTGACGAATGTAACAACTTCTAAATTCGACGTTTGAGAAACATGGAGAGCTTGTTGCTCAGAGATAGTAGAGTAGACCATCTCAGGGGAGCTCCAGACCTGCAACACTTCTCTGCTCTGCTGTGCTCTGCTGAGGACCTGCTATCCCAGAGGCCTTTGCAGATGAGCTGGCTAGAAGCAGAGGGGGAGTCTGTTCTCTGACATCCTTCCTTTGACCTCCTCCTGCATTATTTGTGTCTGTTGACTCCTCTACAGATGTTATGACAGTGGGTTAGTCTAGTAAGACATTTATGAACTATTTTTTTTTTCATTTAGCAGACGCTCTTATCCAGAGCCACTTACAGGAACAATTAGGGTTAAGTGCCTTGCTCAGGGGCACATCGACAGATTTTTCACCTAGTCGGCTCGGGGATTAGAACCAGCGACCTTTCGGTTACTGGCACAACGCTCTTAACCACTAAGCTACCTGCCGCCCTATGTTAGTGTTGTAATGGTAGCATTGACCCCTTTGTAAACTGTATATTAGTGTTGTGATGGTCACATTCACCCCTCTGTAAACTGTATATTAGTTTTGTTTTGGTAGCATAGACACCTCTGTAAATTGTATATTAGTGTTGTGAATGATGGTAGTGTTGAGTGCTGTGTAAACTGTAGTGTTGACTTTTGGACAGATGGTTGACCATGTGTTGGTCCAAGCTGATGTTTAAAGCAGGGCTGAGAGATCCCCTTCTCCTCTTCTCCTCTTCCTCTCATCCTCGCCTCTTTTGCTCATCTCTCCTCTTCTCCACTCATCTCCTCTCTTCCAATGATCCCATTCTCCTCTCCACCTCTTTTCTCATCTCCACCTCTCTCTCTTTCTCTTCCTCTCCTCTCCTCCTTTCCTCCTCTCCTCCTGTCCCCTCCTCTCTTCCTCTCTTCCTCTCCTCTCTCCTCCTTTCCTCCTCTCCTCCTGTCCTCTCCTCTCCTCTGCCTTCTCCTCTCCTCCTGTCCTCTCCTCTCCTCTCTCCTCTCCTCCTCTCTTCCACTCCTCCTCTCCTTTACCAGTGTAATGAGTTCTAATAGAGAGGGCCTGGGTGTGATCTGAATACTGAACACACCATCAGAGGAATCAAACGGACAGCGCTCTGAAAGGACTGCTCACACACACTCATTAATCCTCATACAGACACACTCACACACACACCAGCCGAACCCCAGCTCCTCCAGATGATTATATAGAGCTCAGTAGATGTGACAGCCCAGATGGTGCTCTCTGACAAATCAATCAAATCAAATTGTATTTGTCACATGCTTCGTAAACAACTGGTGTAGACTAATAGTGAAATGCTTACTTACGGACCCTTCCCAACAATGCAGAGAGAAAACAGAGAAAGAATAGAAAAATAATAACACAAGGAATAAATACACAATGAGTTACGATAACTTGGCTATATACACAGGGTACCAGTACCGAGTCAATGTGCAGGGGTATGAGGTAATTTAGGTAGATACACTACATGAACAAAAGTATGTGGACACCTGTTCATCGAACATCTCATTCCAAAATCATGGGCATTAATATGGAGTTGGTCCCCCCGTTGCTGCTATAACAGCCTCCACTCTTATCGGAAGGCTCTCCACTGCTGCGGGGACTTGCTTCCATTCAGCCACAAGAGCATTAGTAAGGTCGGGCACTGATGTTGGGCGATTAGGCCTGGCTCGCAGACGGCATTCCAATTCATCCCAAAGGTGTCCGATGGGGTTGAGGAATGGTATCAAATACATCAAACACATTGTTTCCATGTGTTTGATGCCATTCCATTCACTCCGTTCCAGCCATTATTATGAGCCGTCCTCCCCTCAGCAGCCGCCACTGGTTTCCACTTAACAATAACAGCACTTACAGTTGACTGGGGCAGCTCTATCAGGGCAGAAATTTGACGGACTGACTTGTTGGAAAGGTGCCATCCTATGACGGTGCCACGTTGAAAGTCACTGAGCTCTTCAGTAAGGCCATTCTACTGCCAATGCTTGTCTATGGAGATTGCGTGGCTGTGTGCTCGATTTTATACACCTGTCAGCAACAGGTGTGGCTGAAATAGCAGAATCCACTAATTTGAAGCGGTTTCCACATAGTTTTGTATATATAGCGTATGTACAGTTGAAGTCGGAACTTTACATACACTTAGGTTGGAGTCATTAAAACTCGTTTTTCAACCACTCCACAAATTTCTTGTTAACAAACTATAGTTTTGGCAAGTCGGTTAGGACATCTACTTTGTGCATGACACAAGTAATTTTTCCAACAATTGTTTACAGACAGATTATTTCACTTATAATTCACTGTATCACAATTCCAGTGGGTCAGAAGTTTACATACACTAAGTTGAGTGTGCCTTTAAACAGCTTAGGAAATTCCAGAAAATTATGTCATGGCTTTAGAAGCTTCTGATAGGCTAATTGACATAATTTGAGTCAATTGGAGGTGTACCTGTGGATGTATTTCAAGGCCAACCTTCAAACTCAGTGCCTCTTTGCTTGACATCATGGGAAAATCAAAAGAAATCAGCCATGACCTCAGAAAAAAAATCTTAGACCTCCACAAGTCTGGTTCATCCTTGGGAGCAATTTCCAGACGCCTGAAGGTACCACATTCATCTGTACAAACAATAATATGCAAGTATAAACACCATGGGACCACGCAGCCGTCATACCGCTCAGGAAGGAGATGCGTTCTGTGAGATGAACGTACTTTGGTGCGGAAAGTGCAAATCAATCCCAGAACAACAGCAAAGGACCTTGTGAAGATGCTGGAGGAAACAAGTATAAAAGTATCTATATCCACAGTAAAACAAGTCCTATAGCAACATAAACTGAAAGGCCGCTCAGCGAGGAAGAAGCCACTGCTCCAAAACTGCCATTAAAAAGCCAGATTAGGGTTTGCAACTGCGCATGGGGACAAAGATCGTATTTTTTGGAGAAATGTCCTCTGGTCTGATGAAACAAAAATAGAACTGTTTGGCCATAATGACCATCGTTATGTTTGGAGGAAAAAGGGGGCTTGCAAGCCGAAGAACACCATCCCAACCGTGAAGCACAGGGGTGGCAGCATCATGCTGTGGGGGTGCTTTGCTGCAGGAGGGACTGGTGCACTTCACAAAATAGATGGCATCATGAGGAAGGGAAATTATGTGGAGATATTGAAGCAACATCTCAAGACATCAGTCAGGAAGTTAAAGCTTGGTCGCAAATGGGTCTTCCAAATGGACAATGACCCCAAGCATACTTCCAAAGTTGTGGCAAAATGGCTTAAGGACAACAAAGTCAAGGTATTGGGGTTGCCATCACAAAGCCCTGACCTCAATGCTATAGAACATTTGTGGGCAGAACTGAAAAAGCGTGTACGAGCAAGCAGGCCTACAAACCTTACTCAGTTACACCAGTTCTGTCAGGAGGAAATTGCCAAAATTCACACAACTTATTGTGGGAAGCTTGTGGAAGGCTACCCGAAATGTTTGACCCAAGTTAAACAATTTAAAGGCAATGCTACCCACTGGGAATGTGATGAAATAAATAAAAACTGAAATAAATAATTCTCTCTACTATTATTTGACATTTCACACAGTGGTGATCCTAACTGACCTAAAACAGGGATTTTTTTTAGGATTAAATGTCAGGAATTGTGAAAAGCTGAGTTCAAATGTATTTGGCTAAGGTGTATGTAAACTTCCGACTTCAACTGTACATATTTTAGTCATTTAGCAGACGCTCTTATCCAGAGTGACTTACAGTTAGTGAGTGCATACATTTTTTTTTTTCATACTGGCCCCTCGTGGGAATCAAACCCACAACCCTGGCGTTGCAAGCGCCATGCTCTACCAACTGAGCTACACGGGGCTATAGCTAGGGATAAAGTGACTAGGCAACAGGGTAGATAATAAACAGTGACAGCACCGTATGTGATGAGTCAAAAGAGTTAGTGCAAAAAAGGGTCAATGCAGATAGTCCGGGTAGCTATTGGTTAACTATTTAACTATTTGGCAGTCTTATAGCTTGGGGGTAGAAGCTGTCCAGGCTCCTGTTGGTTCCAGACTTGGTGCATCGGTAGAGAGAACAGTGTTTGACTTGGGTGGCTGCAGTCTTTGACAATTTTTAGGGCCTTCCTCTGACACTGCCTGGTATAGAGGTCCTGGATGGCAGGGAGCTCGGCCCCAGTGATGTACTGTCCCGTACGCACTACCCTCTGTAGCGCCTTGCGGTCGGATGCCAAGCAGTTGCCATACCAAGCGGTGATGTAGCCAGTCAAGATGCTCTCAATGGTGCACATGTAGAACTTTTTGAGGATCTGAGGGTCCATGCCAAAACTTTTCAGACTTCTGAGGGGGAAGAGGCGTTGTCTTGCCTTCTTCATGACTTTGTTGGTGTGTTTGGACCATGATAGGTCCTTATTGATGTGGACACTGAGCAACTTGAAGCTCTCGACCCGTTCCACTACAGCCCTGTCAATATGCATGGGGGCATGCTCGGCCCTCTGTTTCCTGTAGTCCACGATCAGTTCCTTTGTCTTGCTGAACTTGAGGGAGAGGTTGTTGTCCTGGCACCACACTGCTAGGTCACTGACCTCCTCCCTATAGGCTGTCTCATTGTCATCGGTGATCAGGCCAACGACCATCGTGTCGTCAGCAAACTTAATGATGGTGTTGGAGTCGTGCACTGCCATGCAGTTGTGGGTGAACAGGGAGCACAGGAGGGGACTAATCACGCACCCCTGAGGTGCCCTGTGTTGAGGGTCAGCATTGCGGATATGTTGTTGCCAACCTTCACCACCTGGGGGTGGCCCATCAGGAAGTCCAGGATCCAATTGCAGAGGGAGGTGTTCAGTCCCAGATCTTGGAGGGCACTATGGTGTTGAACGCTGAGCTATTGTCAATGAACAGCATTCTCACGTAGGTGTTCCTCTTGTTCAGGTGGAAGAGGGCAGTGTGGAGTGCAGTAGAGATTGTGTCATTTGTGGATATGTTGGGGCGGTATTAGAATTGGAGTGGGTCCAGGGTGTCTGGGATGATGGTGTTGATGTGGGCCATGACCAGCCTTTCAAAGAATTGCATGGCTACAGATGTGAGTGCTATGAGCGATAGTCATTTAGACAGGTTACCTTGGCGTTCTTGGGCACAGGGACTATGGTGGTCTGCTTGAAACATGTAGGTATTACAGACTGGGTCAGAGAGAGGTTGAGAATGTCAGTGAAGACACTTGCTAGCTGGTCAGCGCATGCTCTGAGGACGCGTCCTGGTAATCCACCTGGCCCCACGTCCTTGTGAATGTTAACCTGTTTAAAGGTCTTACTCACAGCGGCTACGGACAGCGAGGTCACACAGTTGTCCGGAACAGCTGGTGCTCTAATGCATGGTTCAGTGTTGGTTGCCTCGAAGCAAGCATAGAAGGAATTTAGCAAGTCTGGTAGACTCGTGTCACTGGGCAGCTCGCGGCTGGGTTTCGCTTTGTAATCCGTGATAGTTTGCAAGCCCTCCCACATCCTGCGAGCATCAGGGCAGGTGTAGTAGGGTTCGATCTTAGTCCTGTATTGACGTTTTGACATGTTTGATGACTCATCGGAGGTCGTGTGGGATTTCTTATAAGCATCCGGATTAGTGTCCCGCTCCTTGAAAGCTGCAGCTCTAGCTTTTAGCTCAGTGTGGATGTTGCCTATAATCCAAGCTTCTGTTGGTGATATGTACATACGGTCACTGTGGGGACGATGTCGTTGATGCATTTATTAGTGAAGTCTGTAACTGATGTGGTAAAGTCCTCAATGTTATCAAATGGATCCCGGAACATTTCCAGTCTGTGCTAGCGAAACAGTCCTGTAGCTTAGCATCCGCTTCATCAGACCACTTCTGTATTGAGCGCGTCACTGGTACTTCCTGTTTGAATTTTTGCTTGTAAGCAGAAATCAGGAGGATAGAGTTATGGTCAGATTTGCTAAACTGAGGGAGAGGAAGAGCTTTGTATGCATTTTTTGTGTGTGGAGTAACGGTGATCTAGGTGACATGCTGGTAAAAATTAGGTAAGACAGATTTAAGTTTCCCTGCATTAAAATCACCAGCCATTAGGAGCGCCTCCTCTGGATGTGCATTTTCTTGTTTGCTTATGGCCCTATACAGCTCGTTGAGTGCAGTCTTAGCGCGAGCATCGGTTTGTGGTGGTAAATAGACAGCTATGAAAAATATAGATGAAAACTCTCTTGGTAAAAAGTATGGTCTGCAGTTTATCAGGTGAGCAAAACCTCGAGACTTCCTTAACATTAGAGATCGCGCACCAGCTGTTGTTAACAAAGAGACACACACCTCCCCCTTAACCTTACCCGAAGCTACCGTTCGGTCTTGACGATGCATAGAAAAACCAGCTGGATGTATATTATCCATGTCCTTGTTCAGCCACGACTCCAAGAAACATAGGATATTACAGTTCTTCAGGTCCTGTTGATAGGATAGTCTCGAAAGGAGCTCGTCCAGTTTGTTCTCTAGGGATTGTACAGTCGGCAATAGAACGGAGGGTAGAGGCAGTTTATTTACTTGTTGATGTAGTCTGGTCAGGGAGCCAATCGTTTGCCTCTCTGGCGCCGTCTCTTCCTCTTTCGAGTCCCGGGATTCAGGCTTGGTACGGGATGAGCAGCACATCCACAGCTGCCGACTCGCTGAAGTAGAAATCTTTATCCAAATCGATGTTAGAGATTGCTGTTTTGATAGCAGAATTGGTCAGGAGCCCGTAAGATGGCAGCTATCCATCTCTGCAGCGCCATCACGCCAGGCTCCTTGCCTAAATCAGAGAGTCATATCTACACTGGTAGAAGAGAAGAGGAGATAACCACTTAGCAGAGTTTCCTGTCTTTCATAATGAGTTCAAACATCAGAAATAGGACATAGCAGGGAAAACAACATGCTAAATTGTTGGTGTTTTTTACGTGCCCTCTCATCCCCCTCACGCCCCCCTCTCATCCCCATCTCGCCTCCCTCTCATTCCCCTCTTGTCCCCCTCTCGCCTCCCTCTCGCCCCTCTCTCGTTCCCCTCTCAACCCCCTCACGCCCCCCTCTCATCCCCATCTCGCCTCCCTCTCGCCGCTCTCTCGTTCCCCTCTCATCCCCTCACGCCCCCCTCTCGTCCCCCTCTCGTCCCTCCCTCGCCCCCCTCTCGTCCCCCTCCCGTCCCCCTCTCATCCCCCTCTCGTCCCTCCCTCGCCCCCCTCTCGTCCCCCTCTCGCCCCCCTCTCCTTTTAGCATGCCAGACAGCCGTGCCCTTTGGAAGGAGAAGGGAAGTGGCTCTTTAATTGCTTTCCACTTAAAAAAAATTGAGGATACTGAGGCAAAACAAAATCTCAAGGAAATGTGTCAGTTTTTGTCTAATGATGGTTTCTCAATCTCTCTTTTTCCATTTCTCTCTCTCTCTCTCACTCTCTCTCTCTCGCTCTCTCTCTCCCGCTCTTATTTTTAATATCCATCTCTTTCTCGGATGTGACACACGACAGTGTGTGTGTGTGTGTGCATTCGGGTCTGCATGTGTGTGTGTTTTGAAAGAAAGGGAGAGAGAGCAGGAGAGGGAAAGAGAGAGGGAGATGGAGAGGGAGAGGGAGAGAGGGAGAGGGAGAGAGGGAGAGAGAGAGAGAGAGAGAGAGGTAGAGGGAGAGGGAGAGCACAGTACAGCTCCACTGATACAGTGTGTCCCAGTTAGAGACAAACACTGTTTAACAAGGTGGCTGGATGGCTGCATCATGTTTGCCTACCTACCTTTCCCTCTCTCCCTCTCTCCCTCTCCCCCTCTCTCCCTCTCTCCCTCTCTCTCTCATTCCCTCTCTCCCTCTCTCCCTCTCTCTCTCATTCCCTCTCTCCCTCTCTCCCTCAGGGGCCCCCTCCCCCACCCTCTCACTCTCTTCACCCACCCTCTCCCTCTCCCTCTCTTCTCATCCCTCTCTCCCTCTCTCCCTCTCTCCTCTCTCCCACCCCCCTCTCTCCCTCTCTCTCTCTTTTTATCCCTATTCATTTCCCTCTTCTCTTCTCTCTTTATCCTTCTCATCTCTCCGTCTCTCCCTCCATCTCTCTCTCTCATCGCTCTCTACACCATCTCTGTCAAGCTCTGCTTCTCTCACTGTCTCTTCCTCTCTATTCCTTTCTCTCCTCTCCACCCCTCTTTATTTTCTCACTCCTCTCTCCCTCTCTCTTCCAGCTCTGCAACTGAACTACATTACCTACTGTCTCTATCTGTGTGTTTAGTTACCATAGTTCTACCATCAGCTCTTTCACCTCTCTCTTCTTCTTATGAGACAGCGTAGGCTTATATGAAATCCCTTATGCAAACTCTGAGAGACATACAGTGGAGAGAAAGAAAGTGGTTGAGTGTATTATAGCTGTGTTGGGTATGAATAGCAACTGCACTTATTGGTGTCTGGCTTGTGTGGATGCTTTACAGAGCTTTAGCCAAAGGCATTCAGAACCTCCTCAATAGCATTTAGACTAAATAACTGCTCTTTCATCTGGGATGCAGCAGGTATAGTGGACATTTCACAGCAACAAAATTGTACCTGAAAGCATCTGTGGAATTTTACAAGTGATTTGATGTAGGATGTACTGTATATTTAGGTTTTAGGTAAGTATTTAGCAATGAGTTCCACTTTTTGTATGCTACTGTATAGGCTTAGCCCCAGTGCTATCCCCAGCCTACAGCTATCTCCATCCCTAACCCTGGCTAGAGTCCTTGCCTATAGGAAGTGGCAACAGTAGCTTCTTGGAAGGCAGCGTTCCTCAGTTCACCTACTCTGCGTCTCACAAAGACATGGCGGTTGGAACCAAAAATCTCGAATTTGGACTAATCAGATCAAAGGACAGATTTCTACATTTTAGTCATCTAGCAGACGCTCTTATCCAGAGCAATTAGGGTTAAGTGCCTTGCTCAAGGGCACATCGACAGATTTTTCACCTAGTCGGCTCGGGGATTAAAAGCAGCGACCTTTCGGTTACTGGCACAACGCTCTTAACCACTAAGCTACCTGCCGCCTGGTCTAATGTCCATTGCTCGTGTTTCTTGGCCCAAACAAGTCTCTTCCTCTTATTGGTGTCCTTTAGTAGTGGTTTCATTTCAGCAATTTGACCATGAAGGCCTGATTCACGCAATCTCCTCTGAACAGTTGATTTTGAGATGTGTCTGTGACTTGAACTCTGTGAAGCATTTATTTGGGCTGCAATTTCTGAGGCTGGTAACTCTAATGAACATATCCTCTGCCGCAGAGGTAACTCTGGGTCTTCCTTTCCTGTGGTGGTCCTCATGAGAGCCAGTTTCATCATAGCGCTTGATGGTTTTTGCAACTGCACTTGAAGAAACGTTCAAAGTTCTTGAAATGTTCCGGATTGACTGACCCTCCTGTCTTAAAGTAATGATGGACTGTCATTTCTCTTTGCTTATTTGAGCTGTTCTTGCCATAATATGGACTTGCTCTTTTACCGAATAGGGCTATCTTCTGTATACCACCTCTACCATGTCACAACACAACTGATTGGCTCAAATGCATTAAGAAGGAAAGAAATTCCACAAATTAACTTTTAAGAAGGCACACCTGTTAATTGAAATGCATTCCAGGTGACTACCTCATGAAGCTGGTTGAGAGAATGCCAAACGTGTGCAAGGCTGTCATCAAGGCAAAGGGTGGCTACTTTGAAGAATCTCAAATATAAAACATATGTTGATCTGTTTAACACTGTTTTGGTTACTACATGATTCCATATGTGTTATTTCACAGTTTTTATGTCTTCACTATTATTCTACAATGTAGAAAATTGTAAAAATAAAGAAAAACCCTGGAATGAGTAGGTGTGTCCAAACTTTCGACTGGTACTGTATGTGTTATTGCTTTTCAACCTCTGCCATATCGTGGATCTAGAGCTATCTATCTAATTGAACTCAGAGGGTTTTCTTTAATGGAATCTTCTCTAATGTCAAACATGTAAAATGTGGTGTACCGCAGGGCAGCTCTCTAGGCCATCTACTCTTTTCCATTTTTACCAATGACCTGCCACTGGCATTTAACAATGTATGTGAGTCAATGTATGATGATTAAACCATATGCGCATCAGCAACCACAGCTAATGAAGTCACTGAAACTCTTAACAAAGAGTTGCAGTCTGGTTTGGAATGGGTGGCCAGTAATAAACTTGTCCTGAACATCTCTAAAACTAAGAGCATTGTATTTGGTACAAATTATTCCCTAAGTTCTAGACCTCAGCTGAATCTGGTATCGAATGGTGTGGCTGTTGAGCAAGTTGAGGAGACTAAATTAGTTGGTGTTACCTTAGATTGTAAACTGTCATGGTCAAAACATAAAGATTCAATGGTTGTAAAGATGGGGAGAGGTCTGTCCATAATAACGAGATGCTCTGCTTTCTTGACACCACACTCCAAAAAGCAAGTCCTGCAGGCTCTATTTTTGTCTTATCTTGATTATCGTCCAGTTGTGTGGTCGAGTGCTGCAAGGAAAGACCTAGTTAAGCTGCAGCTGGCCCAGAACAGCGCAGCACATCTTGCTCTTCATTGTAATCAGAGGGCTAATATAAATACGATGCATGCCAGTCTCTCTTGGCTAAGAGTTGAGGAGAGACTGACTGCATCACTTCTTATTTTTATAAGAAACCAGACATGCCACCAGGGGTCTTTTCACAGTCCCCAAATCCAGAACAAATTCAAGAATCGTACAGTATTATATAAAGCCATTATTGCATGGAACTCCCTTCCATCTCATATTGCTCAAATGAACAGCAAACCTTTTTTCAAAAAACAGATAAAGCAACACCTCACGGCACAACGCGCTATTTGACCTAGATAGTTTGTGTGTATGTATTAATAGGTAGGCTACGTGTGCCTTTTTTAAATTGATGTAGTTCTGTCCTTGAGCTGTTCTTGTCTATTAATGTTCTGTATTATGTCATGTTTCATGTTTTGTGTGGACCCCAGGAAGAGTGGCTGCTGCTTTCGCAACAGCTAATGGGGATCCTAATCAAATTAAAATTAAAATACACACACATTGAAGACACTGGGGGTAGATCCAGGCTGCACTACCCACACACACACTCCTCCCGCTGCACACGGAGAGAGGGAAAAGGGGGGTGACAGTTAATCACGCTAAGAGAGAGAGAGAGAGTGAGAGAGAGAGAGAGAGAGAGCGAGAGAGCGAGATCACTAAAATAAACACTATTCATCACTATGACCTGATCCCTGGGGCCGGGCTGTGATGGGACTCTGACTACAAAGAGAGAGAAAAGCCTGCAAGGTCCCCTGCTCTGAGCATTGTTTACGGGCGTTGGGCACACTTACACACACACAGGCAGAGAGAGATAGGGAGGAGAGGAGAGGCTGTGTCCCATTTCAGAGAGGGCACAGGAAGTAGGACAGCCAATATAACGATAAAGAGAGAGACAGGAGATAGAGAGAGGGAGCAAAAAGAAAACCAGAGAGAGAGAGAGAAGGGAGAGAAGTTAGAGCGTGTGAGAGCATTGTATCACGGATTCTCCGCCCCTCGCCTCGAAGCAGCATCAGCATAAAGAGAGGGGGAGAGAGAGAAGGAGGAAGAGAGCCACAAGGAAAACAGACAGAAGGAGCAAGCATTCGGCAGTGGGAAGAGAAAATGGAGCTTTGAGAAAGAACTCCTCCGGTCCTCCCTTGTTTTATTCTCTCTGGCACAATCAGTCTCTCTCTCTCTCTCTCTCTGTTTATCTGCCAGCCTTGTGCAATTGTTCTGAGGAATTCTGACCATGCCTGGTGAGTGTTCTGTGTTCTGTGTTCTGCTGCTTTTCATGTCACTCACACTGCTGTGTGTGTGTGTGTGTGTGTGTGTGTGTGTGTGTGTGTGTGTGTGTGTGTGTGTGTGTGTGTGTGTGTTAGGGCTGGGCTTTCAATGGTGTGT
>NW_028162881.1:0-69263 GCF_964263955.1 Coregonus lavaretus
TTTTGGTGGGGGGCAGGAGAATTAATGAAGAGGCAACTCTAATTAACGTTGATCGCTTTTATTCGAATTTTTACATTGCAAAAAGTGAAAATAATGTTTCATGTCATGAGACGTACCGGATACGGTCAAATATGTTCCGGAACTAAACAGTCCAAAACGGCGAGGTGACTCATCCTGTTAAGCAATGGTTAGGGCCAAGGGGAAGGGGTATGAAGCGAATTGGGACTGGCTGAGAAAAACGTCATAACAGAGTTATTACCTTGAGGCCAGTGAGTGTGTTGAAATCAGGTATGGCCACATGACGATCCTCCATCTTCCTCCGAGTGTTCCTGATGGCGTGGGCGGAGCACATGAGGAAACGGGAGGGACCTACTGGGAGGGGGGCGGGGAGAGTCTGGTGCCAAGCCACACCCACCTCCTGAAGCTTATTGAGAAACAGCCGCTGGATGGGCTCTGATTGGAGCACTGTGGAGGAGAGGGGAGGGGCCAAAGGAAATGTAATTTCAGTTAGGTCTCTGATAGTCCAGATGAGAATGTTGTTTGAACATATCGTAGGACACATATTCAAGCCTTTCAGCCTTACACAAGTGTCTAGGGGTCAATTGGTATTGGGAGATGAAACCCCAGGGGTTAAAGAGGTGGTCACTGGACACACACACAGTGATGGAATTTAAGGATTTTGGGCACCGGCCAGCTGGGCTAGTAGACTGCAATTTAGTATTTTACTGCGTGACTTTCACTTTTACTTGAGTCATCGTCTATTAAGGTGTCTTTACTTTTACTCAAGTATGAAAATTGGGTACTTTTTCCACCACTGTTCACACACACACACACACACACACACACACACACACACACACAGGAGTGGACGCTCCGCTGGACACAGGTGGTCTGAATCATAGATGACATTAGTCCGAACTCACAAACGACTTCCTGTTCCTCTCCTTGCTGCTGTTCAGCTTCCTGGGGGAGGTGGAAAGGTGAAAGGTCAGCCTTCAGCAGCTTAGCCAAGGCTGCATGGCACATGGCTGCACTCAGTGGTGATGGAGCATTCCTGCATGAGAGGACAGAGGGTCCTTATGAGTGAACGCCATAGAGAATGATAGAGGCCTCTAGTGGCCAAAAGGCCTTATTAGCATGGGCAGCGCCATTGAGGGCTGTTACCATTTGAATGTAGTCAAATGAGTGGGACTTCCAACTTCATTGGCTGATCCCTCCTGGTCACCCTTTATAGTCATGTCCAACCAGCAGGAGGGATCAGCCAATCGTGAAGAAGAAAATAGACTACTTCAAAATGGAGATAGGCAGCACCATTGAGGCTATGCTGTCACAGACGCTATAATGACACAGATACAAAGATGAGTCCTCTATCTATCTATCTCTCTCTCTCTCTCTCTCTATGGTGAACACACACAGACCAAATTGAAACACAGCTGAACAGCACACATCTGTTATGTCTCTGTACGAGATTAGAGTTCTGCCAGGGTGGAACAGGGGACTGAGACACGCACAGGGGGAAAACAGGAAGTGGGTAGAACAATAGTGATTCTACAGACAGGAAATTAGGTCATACGAACAGGAAGTGCCTCAGAGTAAGAAGAAGAACACAGAAGACAGAAGGAAAAGAGGACATGCTAGAACTTCTCTGAATCTCGGACATTTGTTGTTTTCAATACTACCGCTTTTGATAACAATTTACTTGACACCCAGCATCATAACCACATGTCATAATATGTCATAACAGCTGACATAACTTGTCATAATATGGTCATAACGCTGTCATGACACACATATTTAGACCTGTTGTGACATATGTTATGTTATTTTATAGCTGGTTATATAATAACCTATATAAGAGGGTCAAACCCACATTTATTCAAATGTCTTTTTTCCAAGAAGTTTCCTTTAGTTTGAAAGTTTGTTTCCTAAGTCCTTTGTTGTTGTTGTAATGAATTCTTTACAGTCATGTTTTCTTCATCATATTTTAAATAACTTGCAGAAAATACACTTTATCACCCTGTCATGAACCATTATGACCCTCCTGCGTCACTTCTCTTGGACTAACGCTTTGAACACACCGACTGCGTCATCGCGCAAAATAGTACGCAGCGTCGTCTAGACGTGTGTGCAACAAAAGTTCAACATTCACCTTCCGCGACCATTTCTGTCAAGCCGTCTACGCATACAGTTTGACGCATACGTTCGATAAATCCACCGTGTGCACCACACAGAACGCACTGCAGCTGCCTCTGCAACGCAATGCTGCAAGGCTAACGCAGCGTTCCATTGGAAATGAATGTACTTCTGGTGTACCAGAACGCAATGATGCAGTCGGTGTGTTCAAAGCGTAAGAAAATACCCTTTATGACACTGTCAAGAAGCATTATGACCGTCATTATCATACAAGCCAGACAGGCCTATCATGTACATGACCTTAAATCAGTCATCAGTCATAAAGAGGGTGTCTTGTCCTGCTCCTGAAATCTGCTCCTGCATTCATCCCAGTCATCAGCAACAGAGCATTGGGGTAGCTGCATGTCTGTTTGTGCACATTTACCATGATAACTTAATATGGTCAATTTTTAACATACTGTTGACAAGCAGACTATGGTGTAATGGAATGTTTTGCCTTGTGTGGTAGGTTTGGTGGGTTTTGACACTTATATAGGTGTCATAACCAGCCATAAAACAATGCAATATATGTCATAACAGGTCTAAATATGTGGGTCATGACAGTGTTATGACCATATTATGACAGGTTATGACAAGTTATGTCAGCTGTTATGACATATTATGACATGTGGTTATGACCGTGTCATAACGTGTTATGACGCTGGGTGTCAAGTAAAGTGTTACCCAGCTGGGTAATTATCCCTGAAGTGTGTTCAGAGGCAGTTTACAGCTCTCCCTGTGTCTGTCTGTCTGTCTGTCTGTCTGTCTGTCTTTCTCCCTCTCCTCCTTTCTCTCTCCTCCCCTCTCCCTGTGTCTGTCTGTCTGTCTGTCTGACCGTGTCTTTCTCCCTCTCCTCCTTTCTCTCTCCTCCCCTCTCTCTGTGATAGGCAGTGTAACAGCCCTGTAACTTAGCCCTCTACTCACGCAGGGTGTAATGAACAGGGCAGGATACAGATATGGGAGGATGAGCTCGCTGCTGCACAACAGGAATTTAAAGAATGCGGTCTGCAAGCAGCACCATCAACACCACCGGGGTCATGTTCATTAAGGCAAACCGAAACAAAACATTTTTCAACAGAAAATGAAAAACAAGTGGTTCTTATTGGACCAGGTAGTCCTGTACCACATACACAGTGATGAGAAATCATAGGCCCAGGTCCATGCCGTCTCCCCTCAACTTGTCCACACACACACACACACACACACACACACACACACACACCTACCTGGTGTTGAGCAGACGCAGGCCCAGGTCCAGGCTCTCTCCTCTCAGTTCGTCCAGGCTGACCTTCCTGCTGAGGGGGCTGAGAGGCAGGGGGTCTTCAGAACCCAGCGGAGCAGGGAACTCCTCCAGGAACCTCCTCAGGAACCCCCGCACCACCTCCTCCTCCATGACACCACCCATACCTGTACTTGGAACACACACACACAGCATACCTTTCAGGGGTTGGAACCGGTTCAGGGAAAGGAACCGAAAAATAACGACATTTCCTGAGGAATGGAAACAGAACAGAAACAGAAAACAGAAACAGAAGTTCCAGTAGTTAGCTACACCGCTACATGGCAAAACAGTAGTGTGTAGTTCCAGTAGTTAGCTACACCGCTACATGGTAAAACAGTAGTGTGTAGTTCCAGTAGTTAGCTACACTGCTACATGGTAAAACAGTAGTGTGTAGTTCCAGTAGTTAGCTACACCGCTACATGGTAAAACAGTAGTGTGTAGTTCCAGTAGTTAGCTACACCGCTACATGGTAAAACAGTAGTGTGTAGTTCCAGTAGTTAGCTACACCGCTACATGGTAAAACAGTAGTGTGTAGTTCCAATAGTTAGCTACACCGCTACATGGTAAAACAGTAGTGTGTAGTTCCAGTAGTTAGCTACACCGCTACATGGTAAAACAGTAGTGTGTAGTTCCAGTAGTTAGCTACACCGCTACATGGCAAAACAGTAGTGTGTAGTTCCAGTAGTTAGCTACACCGCTACATGGTAAAACAGTAGTGTGTAGTTCCAATAGTTAGCTACACCGCTACATGGTAAAACAGTAGTGTGTAGTTGCAGTAGTTAGCTACACCGCTACATGGTAAAACAGTAGTGTGTAGTTGCAGTAGTTAGCTACACCGCTACATGCTAAAACAGTAGTGTGTAGTTCCAGTAGTTAGCTACACCGCTACATGGTAAAACAGTAGTGTGTAGTTCCAGTAGTTAGCTACACCGCTACATGGTAAAACAGTAGTGTGTAGTTCCAGTAGTTAGCTACACCGCTACATGGTAAAACAGTAGTGTGTAGTTCCAGTAGTTAGCTACACCGCTACATGGTAAAACAGTAGTGTGTAGTTCCAGTAGTTAGCTACACCGCTACATGGTAAAACAGTAGTGTGTAGTTCCAGTAGTTAGCTACACCGCTACATGGTAAAACAGTAGTGTGTAGTTGCAGTAGTTAGCTACACCGCTACATGGTAAAACAGTAGTGTGTAGTTGCAGTAGTTAGCTACACCGCTACATGGTAAAACAGTAGTGTGTAGTTCCAGTAGTTAGCTACACCGCTACATGGTAAAACAGTAGTACGTAGTTCCAGTAGTTAGCTACACCGCTACATGGTAAAACAGTAGTGTGTAGTTCCAGTAGTTAGCTACACCGCTACATGGTAAAACAGTAGTGTGTAGTTCCAGTAGTTAGCTACACCGCTACATCTCTGGACCTTAGGGTCACAAGTTTGAGGATCGCCTTGGAAACTTGGGATATGAAAAATATATACTAAAACTTTGTTATTTTCCTAACACACATGTGTGTAACAGAACAAATAAAAGCACCCCCCAAATTATTATTTATTTATTTATTTTTACCTTCAGGATAAGTGTCAGAGGTCAGTTAAAGGTCAAACAGGTGCAGTGAGTGGTCCCCACGATAACCAGAGGCCCGGCATCCACCCCGTCTGTCTGTGTGTTCGTCTGTCCTTTTGTCTGTTTGTCTCTCGGTCCGTCAGTGAGACTCACAGGTCCAACTTCTATGAGGGACAAAACAATAATACAGCTCAATATTATTCCTGTCACACCATTACCCATGCTATAGCCCAATAATGGACCAAAGGAGTCTAATGTTACACCTTATAGTCCAAGGGCCTTACATGTTCTGTTTAGAGGGAAGCCAAAAACAGCCAAATACTCCATCTAAACGTGAATCGATTCTCAATTGCGCTACGATTCTAAAAACATAAAGTCCTTTACTTTCATGTCACACCAAAATAATTCCACAAATGCAAAATATACACCTACTGTACACTGTTTTAACCAGTTTTAACACAGTTGCAGCCGACAGTAATTTTCAGTGACAACACGTCTTCCGTTTACACACAGATGTTTGGAGACGCAGATTGCTAACTAGCAGAGGTATGCCTCGGTCTTCCATCACTGCAACATGTAACTATGGCCATGTGGGATTCAACCACAAAAACCAGGGAGGTTTTCCAATGCATATTGGTACTTATTGGGTAAAAAAGAAAAAGCAGAAAAAAAACCCCCACATTGATTATCCCTTTGAGCATGGTGGATATTAATTACACTTTGGATGGTGTATCAATAAACCCAGTCACTACAAAGATGCAGGCGTCCTTCCTAACTCAGTTGCCGGAGAGGAAGGAAACCTCTCACGGATTTCACCAATGGTGACTTTGTTGTTAGAATTCTTCTCCCACTTTGACTGAGTATTTTGTGTAGATCATTGACAAAATAAATTACAAATCCATTTTAATCCCACTTTGTAACACAATGTGGAAAAACTAAGGGGGTGTGAATACTTTCTGAAGGCACTGTAACCTTTATACTTTTTGAAAATTATTTCTCATTGATATGAAAGATCCGTTCCTTATGTTTCCAAAACCATACCACAAACGATGCATTTGAAATGTTCAGAACGAGCGTCTGGACTCTTAACAAATCTCCCACGGCCAGAAGGCAGTGCGTAAAAATCGTCTGTCCTCGGTTGCAACACTCACTACCGGGTTCCAAACTGCCTCTGGAAGCAACATCAGCCCAAGAACTGTTCGTCTGGAGCTTCATGAAATTAGTTTCCATAGCCGAGCAGCCGCATACAAGCTTAAGATCACCATGTGCAATGCCAAGCGTCGGCTGGAGTGGTGTAAAGCTCGCTGCCATTAGACTCTGGAGGAGTGGAAACACGCTTCACCATCTGGCAGTCCGACGGACAAATCTGGGTTTTGCGGATGCCAGGAGGACGCTACCTGCCCCAATGCATAGTGCCAACTGTAAAGTCTGGTGGAGGAGGAATAATGGTCTGGGGCTGTTTTTCATGCTTCAGGCTCCTTTGTTACAGTGAAGGGAAATCTTAACGCTACAGCATACAATGACATTCTAGATGATTCTGTGCCTCCAACTTTGTGGCAACTGTTTGGGGAAGGCCCTGTCCTGTTTCAGTATGACAATGCCCCTGTGCACTAAGCAAGGTCCATACAGAAATGGTTTGTCGAGATCAGTGTGGAAGAAATTGACTGGCCTGCACAAAACCCTGACATTAACCCCATCGAACACCTTTGGGATGAATTGGAACGCTGACTGCGAGCCAGGTCTAATCGTCCAACATCAGTGCCCGACCTCACTAATTATCTTGTGACTGAATGAAAGCAAGTCCCGCAGCAATGTTCCAACATCTAGTGGAAAACCTTCCCAGAAGAGTGGAGGCTGTTATAGCAGCAAAGGGGGGGACCAACTCCATATTAATGCCCATGATTTTGGAATGAGATGTTCGACGAGCACGTGTCCACATACTTTTGGTCATGTAGTGTAGCTTCAGCAAGAGGGTAGTGCTCACCTGTGTGTGTGTGTGTGTGTGTGTATCTTAGGATCAGAAATAGGGGAAATGTTGTGCACATGATGTGAATGAATGTGTAATAATGCAATAATGTAACGCAATATGAGGAATAAAATCACTGTTGAGACGTGCGTGTATTTGACAGACTGCTCTGACGGTATAATATATAGCGAATAGGTTTTGCGACTAGGAATGCTAGTCACTAAATGGCCTACAGCCACAGAAACATTGTGAGTCTCCATAAACAAAATGTTTTATTTTATTTCCTGCTTTACAAAAAAGCACAAACTCATTTTCAAGCTACTGTACGACACGATAACATTTCTTACCTTGGACTATCTTCTTCAGGGCACTCCCTTTACTCGCTCGCTATGGGGCTGAACTAGACAACTACACGCCCTTTCAAGACCGACACTAAAAGGGTTTCACGCCATGGAAGTCTTAGAAGAAGTGTGGCGACGTGAAAACTATCCGCTTTGTTCGAAGACTGCGATTACACAGAATCTGCGCATTTCACTGAGTTGTAGATCATGGGCTTGCTTGTAGTGGGCGCAAGCACATTTTGAGATGATCCACTCCGTTCATAGATCTGTGTTTGGCTGCGTAGACACTACGGGAATCTGACGTTCCCGAACACTATACTCAGACCTGCTGAGCGCAGGACAAACCATGGGAGAATGTCAATTGTATCCTCCTTGCGACCTCTCTCTTCGCCTCCTTCTCAAAACCCATTGGAGGAGAAGGTTAGAGGGGCGGGACCCCTGGCTTTGTAATCCAATGGGGTTTGAGAAGGAGAGAGGACACGAGGAGGAAGTAGTTGAGATTCTCCCTTGGCCTTCCTGTGATTGGCATGTCGGATGTCAAATCTGAACAGTATATAGCGTAAATAAAATACTAGCCAGGCTGAACGAAACAGACTTTTAGAAGGCTGGCCAGACGAGACTAATGATAGCCTTGTCAGTCAGAGGCTTTCAGAAAGATTTGCACTTCAGCAAATGTCACACTCCCTCACAAGACACTAACAGTAGCTACGTTTCCATTAACTTGTTCTGTGATTTTTGTGTCGACATTTAGAAAGTTCGCATATAAAATAGATGGGACAATATGACCGCTGTCTTGTGTCGAAAAAACAGCTGGACGTAATGACGTCACACATTAACATATTTTTTTGTTTGTTGCTAAAACCTACTGTCGAATAAAAATGAAGTGGTTGAAGTGTTTCCATTATCCATTTAGTCAAATTGCGCATGAATACATTTACGACAGCCTGTATGTACAGGTCCTAATCCAGGCACTTGTCATCTCCCGTCTGGACTACTGCAACTCGCTGTTGGCTGGGCTCCCTGCCTGTGCCATTAAACCCCTACAACTCATCCAGAATGCCGCAGCCCGTCTGGTGTTCAACCTTCCCAAGTTCTCTCATGTCACCCCGCTCCTCCGCACACTCCACTGGCTTCCAGTTGAGGCTCGCATCTACTACAAAACCATGGTGCTTGCCTACGGAGCTGTGAGGGGAACGGCACCTCCTTACCTTCAGGCTCTGATCAGACCCTACACCCAAACGAGGGCACTACGTTCATCCACCTCTGGCCTGCTAGCCCCCCTACCTCTACGGAAGCACAGTTCCCGCTCAGCCCAGTCAAAACTATTTGCTGCTCTGACACCCCAATGGTGGAACAAGCTCCCCCACGACGCCAGGACAGCGGAGTCACTGACCACCTTACGGAGACACTTGAAACCCCACCTATTTAAGGAATACCTGGAATAGTATAAAAGTTATCCTTCTACCCCATCCCCCACCCCCCCATAAAAAAAAAAAGTGGTTGTCCCACTGGCTATCATAAATTGAATGCACTAATTTGTAAGTCGCTCTGGATAAGAGCGTCTGCTAAATGACGTAAATGTAAATCTAAATGTATACCAGGATTCCCCAACTAGCGGCCCCCGGCAGAATTTGGCCCAGGGGTGGTTTAATTTGGCCCAGGGGTGCTTTTATTTGGCCCAGGGGTGGTTTTAGTTGCCCCTCCCCCCAAAGTTTTCTGATCAAAAAAAAAGAAATAGATTGAATTTTCATAGTTGGACATAAGATACTGTATAATTTGGTTTAAAATCAACAGTCCTATATCATGCTGTTTGGTACAGGGCAAAAAAAAAATTCCACAGCTGGCAATTTCAAAATGCATGTAAGTGATAGAACAATGCTTGAAAGTGTTGATTGTTTGAAATATCTGGGTTTGAGGATAGATTTTGAATACATTTTGGAAAGCATATTGATTATATTAGAAAAACAATTAACTATATATACTATATTATTAACTATAACAATGTAACTATACTATACTATATATTGGGTTACTATACATATCTATGAGCGTTCGGTCAGTAACCGAAAGGTCGCTGGTTCGAATCCCCAAGCCCGCAATGTGGAAAAATCTGCCGTTCAGCAAGGCAGTTAACCCCCAACAACAACTGCTCCCTGTGCGCTGATTACGTTGATTAAGACAGCCCCCCGCACCTCTCTGATTCAGAGGGATTGGGTTAAATGCGGAAGACACATTTTCACTTGAATCCATTCAGTTGTGCAACTGACTAGATATCCCCTTTCCTAGATATCTATCAAAACACAACCAAGACCTTACTTTGCGAATTAGATGTCATTTATAACAATCTTTGCAGATTCATTATTGGATGCCATTTTAAGACATCAAGACTCACACTACTTCTTTCGACAACAGCAGCAATTATAAATTCATGAGATTGTATCTGAAAGATCTTACTCCAAAAGGCCCAATTTACTGGAATAATTTTCCTATAGAGTTAGGGCATTAAAATCACACAGTGAATTTAAGAAACACCTTTTTCAAATGCTAAGAACAAACTGTTTGTGTTTTTAACTAACAGAAACATCACCATGTAAAGATATTTGTAATTATGTATGTATTGTGATGGAACATTTTATTGTGTGAAGAGACAGCCTTGAAAATGTTGATCTCGTCTTTCCTTGGTTCCTGCCTGTGCTTGGTAAAGATACGAGGGGGGCGACATGACCCCCTCCTTAGGACCACCTGGCAGAACGCCCAGAATGTTCTATAAATTAAGATAGGAAACGGTGCCAGACACATGCAGGAAACAACCATATGAACTATGCCTATGTAACTTGTCTGTGTAAGCAGTATATGAGAGATCTAACCGGACTGCCTCGAAAACTTTTTTTATGCCGTTAATGTACTTTTTTGAAAATTATTATTATTAGACAGTTGCCAGATTATTCTTGTTACTAAGTATTATTGTTTTTTTGTGACTCTTGAAAACAAGATGGTGGATCTCAAGAGATTTCATCCTTGATCTGAAATAGCCTAATTGAATGGTGAAACTCTGGTAGATCTGAAATAATTGAATGGTGAAACTCCTATAGATCTGAAATAATTTGATGGTGAAAATCCTGTAGGTCTGAAATAATTGGATGGTGAAACTCATGTAGATCTGAAATAATTGGATGGTGAAACTCCTGTAGATCTGTAATAATTGGATGGTGAAACTTGCATCCAGCCAACCAGAAAAGCAAGGCAAAGCAATTCAGTCATTCTTTAAAGTCAAGAAAATCCTTTGTCCTGCAAAGAAACATTTTTATAGTTGAAAAATAGATTTAGCAAGCAGTAGGCATTTATAATTAAATGTGGAGTGGAGCTTTATTTCACAATAAATAAAAGTTTGACAAAAGAAAAATACACCCATCTTTAGAACATTTCTCCTATAGATGCAGTTGTAATTTTTTGCGACATTGCTTTTGTCGAATTAACAGGGTCAATGGAAAGCTGCCTACTGGTGAAGATGTATATTCTATAAATCAGTCTCTCTCTCCCCAGGCTCACTCTGCTAAGTGTCGTAGTAAATATTAAAATGTTATAGCTTGGTCTGACTAAAATCTTGTGCATGACCCATTTTAATGTTAGGAGCTTGTTTTCAATCAATGCTGTTCCTATGCAAGAACAATGGACAGAGCCAATATCTTCTCAAGGACAACACCCACGCCACAGGCCACAATCTGGTTACTCCCCACGAGTCTTTCCTTTGAGAACATACACACATTCACACACACATCTCCATGCATACGCACACTCATCCTCATGCCTCACGAGTTACGCACACACACAAACTGCACTTCTTTCTACTGGTCGGGTGCCAAGGGCAGAGGACTCTGCCGTGCACCAAAGGGGCTTCTACTCTGGACAGAGCAGACCCGCCTCCTACGCCTCGGGAACCAATCAAGGGACTAGAAGAAGGACCCCTTCCTTTGTGTTACATTGTATAAAGTAATGCTGTAAACTCTGTTTTTTATCCTTCTCAACTGTCTCCATAAGAGGCAACTGAATGGGTCCATGCATGTAGCTTGAGCAGTACCAGCTATCTCTGTGTTTAATAAACTGCCTTTTGCTTAAGCATATTCCTCTCTGTCTAGCGTCGTTGGTTTGTACTTCCTCTCCTTATGGTTTCACCAACATAAGGCAGCTACAATAACAAAGACTCAGAACACACAACGACCAGTTTCCGTTTACAAATTGTTTTATTTACTTCCACATGACAGCATCCTTTATTATAGACGCCATAGCATCACATATTAACCCAGCTTAACATAACGACCCTGATCTACTGCTACACGAAGTACGCTGCCAAGGCAGCCATCTTATCTTTGGGTTTCTTTTCTCTGCGCCCCCTGCCCCTGCCCCGCCCCCCTCGCCGTGCACCCCCGCCACGGGTCATGGAAGGGTGTCTCATGGTGGCGTGTTTGAGTTCCACCAGGTCCTGGAAGACTGGGTCGCAGAACACACAGCCGCTGTGCTGAGTCTCTCCGTCAGGGAGCGGGGAGCGCGTCTTGTTGAAGTCCACCGCTACCAGGGACGCTTCGCACGCCTCACAGCTCTCCTGGGCTACCTGGAGACGGGAAGATGGGAAGACGGGGGGAGGAAGGGAGTGAACACAGCAAGAGGGAAGAAAGAGTGAGAAAGATAAGCGAGAGAACTGTTCAAATAGAATAGAAATAGAATAACAAGCAGTGTGAAAAAATTAAATCAAACTTTATTGGCCACATGAGCCGAATACAACAGGTGCAGACATTACAGTGAAATGCTTACTTACAGCCCTTAACCAACAGTGAATTACTTTTTTTTATAAAAAAGTAAAATAAAACAACAACAAAAAAGTGTGGAGAAAAAAAGAGCAGAAGTAAAATAAAATAACAGTAGGGAGGCTATATATACAGGGGGGTACCGGTGCAGAGTCAATGTGCGGGGGCACCGGCTAGTTGAGGTAGTTGAAGTAATATGTACATGTGGGTAGAGTTAAAGTGACTATGCATCAATAATGAACAGAGTAGCAGCAGCGTATCAATGAAAATAACTATAAAGTCCCGTTTCCCCCTACCTGCACTCTGTGTGCGTGCTCAAAGAAGTGGACCATCACGTTGCACCTGTTGCAGGACATCTTCCACTTGGGGCCGGAGGTAGGGTCCAAAACCAGCACCCCGCCCTCACACTCCACACACTGACCAATACCCAGGGAGTTGAGACTGTGCTGGCAGGACGGGTGGGTGCACTCATTACATCCCATACCTGAGAGAGAAGGGTGGGGGATGGAGAGAGGGAGGGAGATGGAGAGAGGGAGGGAGGGAGATGGAGAGAGGGAGGGAGGGGGAGGGAGATGGAGAGAGGGAGGGAGGGGGCGAGGGGGGAGAGATGGCGAGGGAGAAAAACAATGAGGAAAAGTTTACTTCCTGAATTGAAACGGAATTGCCCCCAAACCCTGTTCATGACCATCAAAACTATCACTCACCACCCACACCTACATACTCACCACCAACACACACCCTCACACCACCCCCACATACCACCCACATACCTACCACCCACACTTACCACCCGCACATACCCACCACCCACACACTCCCCCTCACCTTTCTTCATGTCCCTGAAGGGGGGGTTGCTGAAGCAGTAGGGACATAGAGGGTAGCTCTTTCCCCTGGATCCAGAGGTCCACAGCACCAGCTCAAACTCATCCAGCGGGCAGCGCAGCTCCTTGTAAAGCTTGATGGCTCCGTTCTGAGGCAGGCTGTACGTCTCATCACACCCAGCACAGTGCAGCCGGCTAGGCTTGGCCTGGTTGAACCAATCAATCAATCATTAGCGTGCAGGATGGGCAGAGTTTGCACTTTTAGGACAATTGGTTCCATTGTACCGGGAAAGTTATATCAAACGCTCCTAAAGTTACACAATGAAACCGACAAGAACACACACACTAATGCTCCACGCACACTGATGCTCCACACACACTGATGCTCCACACACACTGATGCTCCACACACACTGATGCTCCACACACACTGATGCTCCACACACACTGATGCTCCACACACACTGATGCTCCACACACACCCATGTGTATCAAGAATGGTCCCCCACATCCAGCCAACTGTGGGAAACATTGGAGTCAACATGGGCCAGCATCCTTGTGGAACACATTCGACACCTTGTAGAGTCCATGCCCCGATGAAGGCTGTTCTGAGGGCAAGGGGGGTGGGTCAATACTCAATATTAGGAAGGTGTTCTTAATGTTTTGTACACTCAGTGTGTATATATAATTTATTCTCTCCTGGATGATGTCATTTGGAAGACTTGTGGAAGTGAATGAAATTCAAAACAAAACACAAGGACGCACACACCGACCGCACACACACACACCGACCGCACCCACCGACCGCACACACACACAGGAAATCAGATGATGTACAGTGCCTTGCAAAAATATTCATCCCCCTTGGCGTTTTTCCTATTTTGTTGCATTGCAACCTGTAATTTAAATTGATTTTTATTTGGATTTCATGTAATGGACATACACAAAATAGTCTAAATTGGTGAAGTGAAAATAACTTGTTTCAAAAAAATTATACAAAATAAATAACAGAAAAGTGGTGCATGCATTTGTATTCACCCCCTTTGCTATGAAGACCCTAAATAAGATCTGGTGCAACCAATTACCTTCAGAAGTCACATAATTAGTTAAATAGTGGTCCTCTGTAGCTCAGCTGGTAGAGCACGACGCTTGTAACGCCAAGGTAGTGGGTTCGATCCCCGGGACCACCCATACACAAAAAAAAAAAATGTATGCACGCACGACTATGTCGCTTTGGATAAAAGCGTCTGCTAAATGGCATATTATTATTATTATTAAATAAAGTCCACCTGTGTGCAATCTAAGTGTCACATGATCTGTCACATGATCTCAGTATATATACACCTGTTCTGAAAGGCCCCAGAGTCTGCAACACCACTAAGCAAGGGGCACCACCAAGCAAACTGCACCATGAAGACCAAGGAGCTCTCCAAACAGGTCAGGGACAAAGTTGTGGAGAAGTACAGATCAGGGTTGGGTTATAAAAAAATATCAGAAACTTAAAACATCCCACGGAGCACCATTAAATCCATTATTAAAAAATGGAAAGAATATGGCACCACAACAAACCTACCAAGAGAGGGCCGTCCACCAAAACTCACAGACCAGGCAAGGATGGCATTAATCAGAGGCAACAAAGAGACCAAAGATAACCCTGAAGGAGCTGCAAAGCTCCACAGCGGAGATTGGAGTATCTGTCCATAGGACCACTTTAAGCCGTACAGCCCACAGAGCTGGGCTTTACTGAAGAGTGGCCAGAAAAAAGCCATTGCTTAAAGAAAAAAATAAGCAAACACGTTTGGTGTTCGCCAAAAGGCATGTGGGAGACTCCCCAAACATATGGAAGAAGGGACTGGTCAGAATTTAAGGAATGATGGATGCCGCTAAATACAGGGAAATTCTTGAGGGAAACCTGTTTCAGTCTTCCAGAGATTTGAGACTGGGACGGAGGTTCACCTTCCAGCAGGACAATGACCCTAAGCATACTACTAAAGCAACACTCGAGTGGTTTAAGGGGAAACATTTAAATCTCTTGGAATGGCCTAGTCAAAGCCCAGACCTCAATCCAATTGAGAATCTGTGGTATGACTTAAAGATTGCTGTACACCAGCGGAACCCATCCAACTTGAAGGAGCTGGAGCAGTTTTGCCTTGAAGAATGGGCAAAAATCCCAGTGGCTAGATGTGCCAAGCTTATAGAGACATACCCCAAGAGACTTGCAGCTGTAATTGCTGCAAAAGGTGGCTCTACAAAGAATTGTTTGTCTTATTTCTTGTTTGTTTCACAATAAAAAATATTTTGCATCTTCAAAGTGGTAGGCATGTTGTGTAAATCAAATGATACAAACCCCCAAAAAATCTATTTTAATTCCAGGTTGTAAGGCAACAAAATAGGAAAAATGCCAAGGGGGGTGAATACTTTCGCAAGCCACTGTATGCGTACATTGTGGAGGATGTCATTTGGAAGTTACCTCGTAATGAAATGCAGAATCTAATAAAACACAAGGGCTCACACGCACACATTGACATGAGTATTCACCCCCCTGCGTCAATACACGTTAGAATCACCTTTGGCAGCTTTGCATTCCTGGATTGCACAATATTTGCACATTATGCTTTAAAAAAATTATTCAAGCTCTGTCAAGTTGGTCGTTGATCTTTGCTTGACAGCTATTTTTAAGTCTTGCCATAGATTTTCAAGCAGATTTAAGACAAACCCGTAACTCAGGAACATTCAATGTCCTTTTTAAGTCTTGGTTCCAATAGTTTATTTGTTTTTCTAAAGAGATTGTCAGTTTGATTTGCTCTCTGCAAGGTTTTATACGTCTTCCTGATCATATGAACATCCTTTTCTGACTCAAAGAAAATTCCCTCAAGGTTGCTCTGATGTCCAAAATATATAAAATCGAAATGTTGTGATGTAACTTTTAAGTTGCATGTATTTGAAACTCTACGTTGGTCAGTCCAAAAACTACTTTTTAATTCTGACATGGAAATAAATGTATTTCCTGTTACCAAGTCATTCACGGTTTCTATGCCTTTAGTTTTCTATGTGAACCAATTTATCGGTGAATTCTGAAACGCTATCCAAGGATAAGGTTGTGTTTTTAGGGAGTGATATTGGAATGTTGTAGAATACGTTTCATTTTCTTCCATTTTGTTAGTGTTCTTGACTATGAAGTTGTTCATGTTCTTAGCTTTATCCTTTGAAAATAGACGCGTAAAAATATTCTGGGGATGAGCATGCGCACCTTCAATATGTACCCATTGTTCCTCTTTAGTGCATTTAACAATATAATAATTATATAATTATATAATATAATTAACTATATGTCGCAAGTAAAAGTCTTGGGTAGAGAGTTGATACAATTTCAAGACTGGAAGGTTACAACCACCCTCTTCCTTTTTTATTCTCTGAGTTTTATTTGCCCATACAAAGTCTGTTATGACCGAGTATACTTTTAAAAGAATGTCTTCTGTGGGGTAATTGGTATTACCGAAAATAAATACCAAAGCTTTGGCAGCCATGGTTTATTCGACCTGTAAGATTTATGGGAAGATTATTCCATTTCATTAGATCTGCTTTCATATTGGTGAGTAATGGGATGAAGTTATCTTTATATATTTGTTGTCACTTATTACGCATCCGAAGTATTATAAAAATAGTTGATGTTGGCACAAAATGGAGGGAGAGTTGGAGCATAACTAACGAAATAACTAAATTACAGTTAACGAAAATTTACGCTTAATCCAGTATAAACTCATGTATAGAAATAAATTATTATACAAGAGACAAAATTCACAAAAATTCTACAGCACAACGGCAGAGTCATGTCTTAAGTGTAAAACGAATAATGACTCAATAATCAACGCTTTCTGGGAATGCTATAAAGTCCGGAATTTGTGGGCGGGGCTAAAGTTGGCTGTCAGAAGTATTACATTTACATTTTAGTCATTTAGCAGACGCTCTTATCCAGAGCGACTTACAGTTAGTACAATGTATTTTAAATCAGTCTGTCTGCATATTTTAAGACATGGCATATGGGGGTGTAGTGAGATACCCAATGGGCTGGACGATTCTCTTCTCATCACTCATCTTGAAAAAAAACATACTAAAATCGTGGAAATCAATCAATCCGCCATCATTAACACAATGGAAAAATCGAATGATTTAGTATTGAAATATTGAAATATTTGCCCCAAACATAACGCTTTGTATTCAGGACATAAAGTTAATTTCTTTGCCACATTTTTTGCAGTTTTACTTTAGTGCCTTATTGCAAACAGGATGCATGTTTTGGAATATTTTTATTCTGTACAGGCTTCCTTCTTTTCTCTCTGTCACTTAGGATTGTATTGTGGAGTAACTACAATGTTGTCGATCCATCCTCAGTTTTCTCCTATCACAGCCATTAAACGTTGTAACTCTTTTAAAGTCACCATTGGCCTCATGGTGAAATCCCTGAGCATTTTCCTTCCTCTCTGGCAACTGAGTTAGGAAGGACGCATGTATCTTTGTAGTGACTGGGTGTATTGATACACCATCCAAAGTGTAATTAATAACTTCACCATGCTCAAAGGGATATTCAATGTCTGCTTTTTTAATTTTTAGCCATCTACCAATAGGTGCCCTTCTTTGTGAAGCATTGAAAAACCTCCCTGGTCTTTGTGGTTGAATCTGTGCTTGAAATTCACTGCTCGACTGAGGGACCTTACAGATAATTGTATGTGTGGGGTACAGAGATGAGGTAGTCATTAAAAAAAGAATGTTAAACAATATTAATGAACACAGAGTCCATGCAACTTATTATGTGACTTGTTAAGCACATTTTTACCCCTGAACTTATTTAGGCTTGCCATAACAAAGGGATTGAATATTTATTGACTCAAGACATTCCAGCTTTTCATTTTTAATATATTTCAAAAATATATATATAAAACATAATTCCACTTTGACATTTTGGGGTATTCTGTGTAGATCAGTGACACAAAATCTAAATTGAATCAATTTTAAATTCAGGCTGTAACACGACAACATCTAGACAAAGTCAAGGGGTGTGAAGACTTTCTGAAGGCTGTAAATGTATATGGGGTGTTATCGTCCATACATCAGATAGGTGCAGTGAAATGTGTTGTTTTTACAGGCTCAGCCATAGTAGTACGGCGCCCCTGGTTACCTCCTGGCTTTCTTCATCAGTCAAATCAGCCACACGTGTCTTTCTGTCTCTCCCTCTGTCCTTCTCTGCCTCTACCCCTCTATATAATATAATAATAATAATAATATAATATGACATTTAGCAGACGCTTTTATCCAAAGAGACTTACAGTCATGTGTGCATACATTTTTTTTGTGTATGGGTGGTCCCAGGGATCGAACCCACTACCTTGGCGTTACAAGCGCCATGCTCTACCAATTGAGCTACAGAGGACTTTATCTCTATCAGAGGACTCTATCTTGCTCTCTTGTGCTCCTTCTCTCCCTCAGTCTCCCCCAACTCTCCCCAACGTCACTAGACCGGTACAGGCCACACTGGAATCACACCGTCCCATAGCAACATGCAGACACAATTAGATCCGGTTTCTGTTCATCAGCCACCAAACGGAAAAGAAAACAGACTAGAACATGGGCGGGACTAGCTGGACTCGGTCCAATAGGAAAACAGACTAGAACATGGGTGGGACTAGCTGGACTCGGTCCAATAGGAAAACAGACTAGAACATGGGCGGGACTAGCTGGACTCGGTCCAATAGGAAAACAGACTAGAACATGGGCGGGACTAGCTGGACTCGGTCCAATATGAAAACAGACTAGAACATGGGCGGGACTAGCTGGACTCGGTCCAATATGAAAACGCTCCTTTCTCAGTTTTCTGTTGCAAAACATTTGGTAACAATGCTCCGTAATGAACAGGAAGGACCCTGATGAATAATACATGCTTCCATGACTTCCACAGTTGAAGTGGCTTCGTTCATAAAAAAATAAAAAATAAAAACTTTTCCGGTCCCTCTCCGCGGACCGAAGGCCACCAAAGCTCGGCCACCAAACCGGTAGAAGGGGGAACGGATTCTTGCTGGCCGTGCGTCAGAGGGCCTAGTGCCTTCCCGTAGAGGAGAGTGGGGTAACTTGAGCCACCCTTGTTTCTAGGGAAACCATATACAAAAATTTACCATTTGACCAAATATTTAGGAAGAGGTCAACTTTTCACGGAGTCCGTGAAGGAAGAAACCACATGGAAAAAGTGGTAAGAAAGCAAGGTAAAAAAAAAACCCAAAGTCAAATGAATTTATTGTGTTTGAGGTTTTCATGATGCTTGTATCTAAACCAAAGAAGATATTTTATTTATTTATTGTTATGTACATCAGTTGGGGGCTCTATAAGCGTCAATATGAGGTCCTAAATCTGAAAGTGCATCATTGTAGATGTGTTGGCTAATATAGTCAACATGTTTGTCTTGGGGTAAGTTGAGCCAATCGTTGCAAGGCATTATCGCTGGGATAACAGGGCCATGTTAAGCGTTAAAAAAAAAAGAATGTGTTTGTTAGGTGTTAAGAGATGATTAAAAGACAAAAAAAAAAGCGATTGTGTTGAATTGTGTTTGGGAAATAAAGATAGAAAATGTTTTTTTAAAAGGTAGTGGTAAAATGTCATTCAGTACAGAAATGTGTAGGAGGCTTAACCTACCCTGGTCCTGCAGCTCAACATGTATCTTATATAACCCATATCCTGTGTAAGTAGTGAGAGAGAACACTTTCTTTTGGAAAAGTCGTTTTCAAGACTGTTATGTTTATGTTTACATGAATTCTGATTATTTCCAGGGATACACAATATCCTGAAATATCTTTGTTAGAAATAATACTATACTTCCCTTGACGGAGTGATGATGAATGTAAACAATTGCTCAGCTTACCTCCCTCTAACCCACCTCCCTCTACCCACCTCACTCTACCCACCTCACTCTACCCACCTCACTCTACCCACCTCCCTCTACCCACCTCCCTCTACCCACCTCCCTCTACCCACCTCCCTCTACCCACCTCACTCTACCCACCTCCCTCTACCCACCTCCCTCTACCCACCTCCCTCTACCCACCTCCCTCTACCCACCTCACTCTACCCACCTCCCTCTACCCACCTCACTCTACCCACCTCACTCTACCCACCTCACTCTACCCACCTCCCTCTAACCCACCTCCCTCTACCCACCTCCCTCTACCCACCTCCCTCTACCCACCTCACTCTACCCACCTCACTCTACCCACCTCACTCTACCCACCTCCCTCTAACCACCTCACTCTACCCACCTCACTCTATCCACCTCCCTCTACCCACCTCACTCTACCCACCTCACTCTACCCACCTCACTCTACCCACCTCCCTCTACCCACCTCACTCTACCCACCTCACTCTACCCACCTCCCTCTACCCACCTCCCTCTACCCACCTCCCTCTACCCACCTCACTCTACCCACCTCCCTCTACCCACCTCCCTCTACCCACCTCCCTCTAACCCACCTCCCTCTACCCACCTCCCTCTACCCACCTCCCTCTACCCACCTCCCTCTACCCACCTCCCTCTACCCACCTCACTCTACCCACCTCACTCTACCCACCTCACTCTAACCACCTCACTCTACCCACCTCACTCTACCCACCTCCCTCTACCCACCTCACTCTACCCACCTCACTCTACCCACCTCACTCTACCCACCTCCCTCTACCCTACCACCAAAGTGTGTGTGGCAGTCATCTAATTTTGCCACTTGCCTTTTCGTTGTTGAAGGCAGTCAGAGATTTTGAACTAGACACCTAAATGAAACAAGTTTCCACTAAAACAATATTTATTTAATATTCCCTGTTTTGATTGACCATCCTGTCCCTTTACTGGGTAAAACCTGTATCTATTAAAGGAATACGAGTGACACTATCAATTACTAGTTGGCTACTTTCTTAAACTTTCAAATCCCAACGTAGCAGCAGAGTAACTATTAAGTAAATCACTATATAATCCACATTTTGCCAAAGTAAAAGAATGGTAAACATAGCCAATTATTCTGTAATCAAATTAGTAGTGGCCTAGCATGGATAATAATATTATTAAATAATATTAACAATCCTTTACAGTAACATCCTGGTATGCTACTTAGCAGAGGCTTTTAGCCAGCCCTTGGACTACAGACAGAATAATAATATAATAATAATAATATAATAATAATAATAATATGCCATTTAGCAGACGCGGTAACCCAGACACATCACAGGGGCTATAAGGCTGAAGCATCCCTTTAAAAATGTTCTCACCGCCAAATATGGTAGTGAGAGGAAGTCCAGTCGCGGGTAGTGGGAGAGGATGGAACTAGATGAAACTGGGCCAACATTCACATTTTCTCATCGATTGAAACGGTCTGCCCAACGCATTACCCGGGGAAAACTATCCGCCCTCCAGGACACATACAGCACCCGACGTCACAGGAAGGCCACAAATATCATCAAGGACATCAACCACCCGAGCCACTGCCTGTTCACCCCGCTATCATCCAGAAGGTGAGGTCAGTACAGGTGCATCAAAGCTGGGACTGAGAGAATGAAAAACAGCTTCTACCTCAAGGCCATCAGACTGTTAAATAGCCTTTACTAGCACATTAGAGGCTGCTGCCTATTGAAATCACTGGCCACTTTAAGAAATGGAACACTAGCCACTTTAATAATGTTTACATATCTTGCATTACTCATCTCATACAGTTGAAGTCGGAAGTTTACATACACCTTAGCCAAATACATTTAAACTCAGTTTTTCACAATTCCTGACATTTAATCCTAGTAGAAATTCCCTGTCTTAGGTCAGTTAGGATCCCCACTTTATTTTAAGAATGTGAAATGTCAGAATAATAGTAGAGAGAATGATTTATTTAAGCTTTTATTTCTTTCATCACATTCCCAGTGGGTCACAAGTTTACATACACTCAATCAGTATTTGGTAGCATTGCCTTTAAATTGTTTAACATGGGTCAAATGTTTCGGGTAGCCTTCCACAAGCTTCCCACAATAAGTTGGGGGAATTTTGGCCCATTCCTCCCGACAGAGCTGGTGTAACTGAGTCTGGTTTGTAGGCCTCCTTGCTCGCACACGCTTTTTCAGGATTGAGGTCAGGGCTTTGTGATGGCCACTCCAATACCTTGACTTTGTTGTCCTTAAGCCATTTTGCCACAACTTTGGAAGTATGTTTGGGGTCATTGTCCATTTGGAAGACCCATTTGCGACCAAGCATTAAATTCCTGACTGATGTCTTGAGATATTGCTTCAATATATCCACATAATTTTCCTTCCTCATGATGCCATCTATTTTGTGAAGTGCACCAGTCCCTCCTGCAGCAAAGCACCCCCACAGCATGATGCTGCCACCCCCGTGCTTCACGGTTGGGATGGTGTTCTTCGGTTTGCAAGGCACCCCCTTTTTCCTCCAAACATAACGTTGGTCATTATGGCCAAACAGTTCTATTTTTGTTTCATCAGACCAGAGGACATTTCTCCAAAAAGTACGATCTTTGTCCCCATGTGCAGTTGCAAACCGTAGTCTGGCTTTTTTCTGGCGGTTTTGGAGCGGTGGCTTCTTTCTTGCTGAGCGGCCTTTCAGGTTATGTCGATATAGGACTCGTTTTACTGTGGATATAGATACTTTTGTACCGGTTTCCTCCAGCATCTTCACAAGGTCCTTTGCTGTTGTTCTGGGATTGATTTGCACTTTTCGCACCAAAGTACGTTCATCTCTAGGAGACAGAACGCGTCTCCTTCCTGAGCGTTATGACGGCTGCGTGATCCCATGGTGTTTATACTTTCGTACTATTGTTTATACAGATGAACGTGGTACCTTCAGGCATTTGGAATTTGCTTCCAAGGATTAACCAGACTTGTGGAGGTCTACAATCTTTTTTCTGAGGTATTGGCTGATTTCTTTTGATTTTCCCATGATGTCAAGCAAAGAGGCATTGAGTTTGAAGGTATTCCTTAAAATACATCCACAGGTACACCTCCAATTGACTCAAATGATGTCAATTAGCCTATCAGAAGCTTCTGAAGCCATGACATCATTTTCTGGAATTTTCCAAGCTGTTTAAAGGCACAGTCAACTTCGTGTATGTAAACTTCTGACCCACTGGAATTGTGATACAGTGAATTATATGTGACATAATCTGTCTGTAAACAATTGTTGGAAAAATTACTTGTGTCATGCACAAAGTAGATGTCCTAACCGACTTGCCAAAACTATAGTTTGTTAACAAGAAATTTGTGGAGTGGTTGAGTTTTAATGACTCCAACCTAAGTGTATGTAAACTTCCGACTTCAACTGTATGTATATACTGTATTCTATACTATTCTACGGTATCTTAGTCACTTTAATAATGTTTACATATCTTGCATTACTCCTCTCATATGTATATACTGTATTCTATAATATTCTACTGTATCTTAGTCCATGCCGCTCTAACATCGCTCGTCCATATATGTACAGTACCAGTCAAGAGTTTGGACACACCTCCTCGTTCAAGGGTTTTTCTTTATTTCTACATTGTAGACTAATAGTGAAGACATCCAAACTATGAAATAACACATATGGAATCATGTAGTAACCAAAAAAGTGTTAAACAAATAAAATATATTTTACATTTGAGATTCTTCAAATAGCCACCCTTTGCCTTGATGACAGCTTTGCACACTCTTGGCATTCTCTCAACCAGCTTCACATGGAATGCTTTTCCAACAGTCTTGAAGGAGTTCCCACATATGCTGAGCACTTGTGGGCTGCTTTTCCCTCACTCTGCCGTCCGACTCATCCCAAACCATCTCAATTGGGTTAAGGTCGGGGGATTGTGGAGGCCAGCTCATTTGATGCAGCACTCCATCACTCTCCTTCTTGGTAAAATAGCCCTTACACAGCCTGGAGGTGTGTTGGGTCATTGTCCTGTTGAAAAACAAATGATAGTCCCACTAAGCCCAAACCAGATGGAATGGCGTATCGCTGCAGAATGCTGTGGTTAAGTGTGCCTTGAATTCTTAATCAATCACAGACAGTGTCACCAGCAAAGCACCACCACACCATAACACCTCCTCCTCCATGCTTTACGGTGGGAACTACACATGCAGAGATCATCCGTTCACCCACACCGTGTCTCACAAAGACTCAGCGGTTGGAACCAAAAATCTCCAATTCGGACTCCAGACCAAAGGACACATTTCCACCGGTCTAATGTCCATTGCTCGTGTTTCTTGGCCCAAGCAGGTCTCTTCTTCTTATTGGTGTCCTTTAGTAGTGGATTCTTTGCAGCAATTCGACCTTGAAGGCCTGATTCACACAGTCCTCTCTGAACAGTTGATGTTGAGATGTGTCTGTGACTTGAACTCTGTGAAGCATTTATTTGGGCTGCAATTTCTGAGGCTGGTAACTCTAATGAACTTATCCTCTGCAGCAGAGGTAATTCTGGGTCTTCCATTCCTGTGGCGGTCCTCATGAGAGCCATTTTCATCATAGCGCTTGATGGTTTTTGCAACTGCACTTGAAGAAACGTTCAAAGTTCTTGAGATGTTCCGTATTGACTGACCTTAATGTCTTAAAGTAATGATGGACTGTCGTTTCTCTTTGCTTATTTGAGCTGTTCTTGACATAATATGGACTTGGTCTTTTACCAAATAGGGCTATCTTCTGTATACCCCCCCCTACCTTGTCACAACACAACTGATTGGCTCAAACACATTAAGAAGGAAAGAAATTCCACAAATTAACTTTTAAGAAGGCACACCTGTTAATTGAAATGCATTCCAGGTGACTACCTCATGAAGCTGGTTGAGAGAATGCCAAGAGTGTGCAAAGCTGTCATCAAGGCAAAGGGTGGCTATTTGAAGAATCTCAAATATAAAATATATTTTATTTGTTTAACACTTTTTTGGTTACTACATGATTCCATATGTGTTATTTCATAGTTTTGATGTCTTCACTATTATTCTACAATGTAAAAAATTTTAAAAATAAAGAAAAACCCTTGAATGAGTAGGTGTGTCCAAACTTTTGACTGGTACTGTACATATTCTTAATTCATTCCTTACTTAGATTTGTGTGTATTTGGTATATGTTGTGAAATTGTTGGATATTACTTGTTAGATATTACTGCACTGTCGGTGCTAGAAGCACAAGCATTTCGCTACACCTGCAATAACATCTGCTAAACATGTGTATGTGACAAATAAAATGTGATTGGATCTCAATAAATGTTTCTGTTCCCAAAACTAAAATCTTAAATTTGCTCCACTGTAAACGACAGAGATGAACTATCTTGGGATAGTAAAAAATATATTCGGTTTTACCATCCCTGACCCAGCCTTGAGCCTAGGATTAATGAGACACCTGTAACCACTAGACTGGCTCTTTGACTGGCTGGTTGTCTCTCTGACTGGCTGGCTCTCGACTGGCTGGCTGGCTGGCTCTCTGACTGGCCGGCTGGCTCTCTTGACTGGCCGGCTGGCTCTCTTGACTGGCTGGCTCTCTGACTGGCTGACTGGCTGGCTCTCTTGACTGGCTGGCCGGCTGGCTCTCTTGACTGGCCGGCTGGCTCTCTGACTGGCTGGCTGACTCTCTGACTGATGAGAGAGAGACCTACTTTGGTGGCAGGACGTTTATGTTAAAGTCAGGGGAAGTGTGTCCGTGGTTGCGCCGTTACAATGCAGAAAACCGCTAGTCTGTAGCAGCTCAAACCGTTCAAAACAAAATACCTATTTTACCAGAGCTACACTTCTTTCTAGCACGGATTTGCGGGATGCTCTTAAAGAGGTACACACAAATTAATCATCATGAGTAAGGAACTATGAAAATAGTTCAAGTAAACCTTAAAATAACCCATTTAACCGCTAAAAAATGTTTATCAAGGAAATTTTCTTTACAGCGTCCTTTAAATTCTAGGTATTATTATGATGTATTAGCAGTATGATTAGCAGTATGGATCAGATGATGATTAGCAGTATAGATCAGATGATGATTAGCAGTATAGATCAGATGATGATTATACAGTATACTGTAGATCAGATGATGATTAGCAGTATGGATCAGATGATGATTAGCAGTATGGATCAGATGATGATTATACAGTATACTGTAGATCAGATGATGATTAGCAGTATGGATCAGATGATGATTAGCAGTATACTGTAGATCAGATGATGATTAGCAGTATACTGTAGATCAGATGATGATTAGCAGTATGGATCAGATGATGATTAGCAGTATGGATCAGATGATGATTAGCAGTATGGATCAGATGATGATTAGCAGTATGGATCAGATGATGATTAGCAGTATGGATCAGATGATGATTAGCAGTATACTGTAGATCAGATGATGATTAGCAGTATGGATCAGATGATGATTAGCAGTATACTGTAGATCAGATGATGATTAGCAGTACGGATCAGATGATGATTAGCAGTATGGATCAGATGATGATTAGCAGTATGGATCAGATGATGATTAGCAGTATACTGTAGATCAGATGATGATTAGCAGTACGGATCAGATGATGATTAGCAGTATACTGTAGATCAGATGATGATTAGCAGTATACTGTAGATCAGATGATGATTAGCAGTATGGATCAGATGATGATTAGCAGTATGGATCAGATGATGATTAGCAGTATGGATCAGATGATGATTATACAGTATACTGTAGATCAGATGATGATTAGCAGTATGGATCAGATGATGATTAGCAGTATGGATCAGATGATGATTATACAGTATACTGTAGATCAGATGATGATTAGCAGTATGGATCAGATGATGATTAGCAGTATACTGTAGATCAGATGATGATTAGCAGTATACTGTAGATCAGATGATGATTAGCAGTATGGATCAGATGATGATTAGCAGTATGGATCAGATGATGATTAGCAGTATGGATCAGATGATGATTAGCAGTATGGATCAGATGATGATTAGCAGTATGGATCAGATGATGATTAGCAGTATACTGTAGATCAGATGATGATTAGCAGTATGGATCAGATGATGATTAGCAGTATACTGTAGATCAGATGATGATTAGCAGTACGGATCAGATGATGATTAGCAGTATGGATCAGATGATGATTAGCAGTATGGATCAGATGATGATTAGCAGTATACTGTAGATCAGATGATGATTAGCAGTACGGATCAGATGATGATTAGCAGTATACTGTAGATCAGATGATGATTAGCAGTATACTGTAGATCAGATGATGATTAGCAGTATGGATCAGATGATGATTAGCAGTATGGATCAGATGATGATTAGCAGTATGGATCAGATGATGATTAGCAGTATGGATCAGATGATTAGATGATGATTAGCAGTATGGATCAGATGATGATTAGCAGCATGGATCAGATGATGATTAGCAGCATGGATCAGATGATGATTAGCAGCATGGATCAGATGATGATTAGCAGCATGGATCAGATGATGATTAGCAGCATGGATCAGATGATGATTAGCAGTATGGATCAGATGATGATTAGCAGTATGGATCAGATGATGATTAGCAGCATGGATCAGATGATAATTAGCAGCATGGATCAGATGATGATTAGCAGCATGGATCAGATGATGATTAGCAGCATGGATCAGATGATGATTAGCAGTATGGATCAGATGTATAGGGAAATGTAGGTGTGGCGCAGAAATCTTTATCCCATCAAGGTGTGCCACGGATTTAAAAAAAGGGTAGTGAACCACTGTGTTTCACAATGAAACTGGGGGAGCATTCAACAATATTGCATATCCATCTTTCTTTCATGACTTTACTTGTTGAACCCGGCACAAGTTACTGAATGTTTGTACACTACTTCTAAACAGGGGAGAAGTTGACCCAGTGACCTTTGTTGTTGTTTTGTAACACTGACCTGAATATACTTCATGAAGCGATGGCACTTGCCGCAGCGGGACAGGGGCTTGCCGGTGGCAGCGATGGGAGAGAACGTCACCTCCATGAGCTCGTCCATACCTACAGGACACAGAGACATGGTTAGTTTATGACCTCCAGCTCGTCCATACCTACAGGACACAGAGACATGGTTAGTTTATGACCTCCATTAGCTCGTCCATACCTACAGGACACAGAGACATGGTTAGTTTATGACCTCCTCCAGCTCGTCCATACCTACAGGACACAGAGACATGGTTAGTTTATGACCTCCAGCTCGTCCATACCTACAGGACACAGAGACATGGTTAGTTTATAACCTCCAGCTCGTCCATACCTACAGGACACAGATACATGGTTAGTTTATGACCTCCAGCTCGTCCATACCTACAGGACACAGATACATGGTTAGTTTATGACCTCCAGCTCATCCATACCTACAGGACACAGAGACATGGGTAGTTTAGGAGATATTTGTGACGCCAAACCTTTTATTTTTTATAATACATTAATTCCTTTATTTGTCTCCCCTCCCTTCTCCTGCTACGGTCAGTATCCCCTCCCTTCCCCTGCTATGGTCAGTATCCCCTCCCTTCTCCTGCTACGGTCAGTATCCCCTCCCTTCTCCTGCTACGGTCAGTATCCCCTCCCCCCCCTGCTACGGTCAGTATCCCCTCCCCCCCTGCTACGGTCAGTATCCCCTCCCTTCTCCTGCTACGGTCAGTATCCCCTCCCTTCTCCTGCTACGGTCAGTATCCCCTCCCCCCCCTGCTACGGTCAGTATCCCCTCCCTTCTCCTGCTACGGTCAGTATCCCCTCCCCCCCCTGCTACGGTCAGTATCCCCTCCCCCCCCTGCTACGGTCAGTATCCCCTCCCTTCTCCTGCTACGGTCAGTATCCCCTCCCCCCCCTGCTACGGTCAGTATCCCCTCCCTTCCCCTGCTACGGTCAGTATCCCCTCCCTTCTCCTGCTACGGTCAGTATCCCCTCCCTTCTCCTGCTACGGTCAGTATCCCCTCCCTTCTCCTGCTACGGTCAGTATCCCCTCCCTTCTCCTGCTACGGTCAGTATCCCCTCCCCCCCCTGCTACGGTCAGTATCCCCCTATTAAGGTCAATATTTGGGAATGGTAAACTGATCCTAGATCTGTTTCAAAGAGCATCTTGAAGAAGTAGTGGAACTTCCTGTTGAAGAAGTAGTGGAACTTCCTGTTGAAGAAATAGTGGAACTTCCTGTTGAAGAAATAGTGGAACTTCCTGTTGAAGAAGTAGTGGAACTTCCTGTTGAAGAAGTAGTGGAACTTCCTGTTGAAGAAATAGTGGAACTTCCTGTTGAAGAAATAGTGGAACTTCCTGTTGAAGAAATAGTGGAACTTCCTGTTGAAGAAGTAGTGGAGCTTCCTGTTGTAGATGTCCAGGGTGTGTGTTACTCATTGGTGATTAAGTCAAAGAAGTAGAACCTGATGAAGGCGAAAGCCAATAGGCGTTGGTGTATTTTAATGATGTCTTCGCCCAGACATTAAAGGCTTTTTAACTTTCAAAGAGTGCCTGGACCTGGACCACTTATTCCACAGCACCTACAGTACTCACTATATTACAGTAGAGTATTTACTATATTACAGTAGAGTATTTACTATATTACAGTAGAGTATGTACTATATTACAGTAGAGTATGTACTATATTACAGTAGAGTATTTACTATATTACAGTAGAGTATTTACTATATTACAGTAGAGTATTTACTATATTACAGTACTCACTATATTACAGTACTCACTATAATAAAGTAGAGTATTTACTATATTACAGTAGAGTATTTACTATATTACAGTACTCACTATATTACAGTAGAGTATGTACTATATTACAGTAGAGTATTTACTCTATTACAGTAGAGTATTTACTCTATTACAGTAGAGTATTTACTATATTACAGTACTCACTATATTACAGTAGAGTATTTACTCTATTACAGTAGAGTATTTACTATATTACAGTACAGTATTTACTATATTACAGTAGAGTATTTACTATATTACAGTATAGTATTTACTATATTACAGTAGAGTATTTACTATATTACAGTACTCACTATATTACAGTAGAGTATTTACTATATTACAGTAGAGTATTTACTATATTACAGTAGAGTATTTACTATATTACAGTAGAGTATTTACTATATTACAGTACTCACTATATTACAGTACTCACTATATTACAGTAGAGTATTTACTATATTACAGTAGAGTACTCACTATATTACAGTAGAGTATTTACTATATTACAGTAGAGTATTTACTATATTACAGTAGAGTATTTACTATATTACAGTACTCACTATATTACAGTACTCACTATATTACAGTAGAGTATTTACTATATTACAGTAGAGTATTTACTATATTACAGTAGAGTATTTACTATATTACAGTACAGTATTTACTATATTACAGTACAGTATTTACTATATTACAGTACTCACTATATTACAGTACTCACTATATTACAGTACTCACTATATTACAGTACTCACTATATTACAGTACTCACTATATTACAGTAGAGTATTTACTATATTACAGTACAGTATTTACTATATTACAGTAGAGTATTTACTATATTACAGTAGAGTATTTACTATATTACAGTAGAGTATTTACTATATTACAGTACTCACTATATTACAGTACTCACTATATTACAGTAGAGTATTTACTATATTACAGTAGAGTATTTACTATATTACAGTAGAGTATTTACTATATTACAGTACAGTATTTACTATATTACAGTAGAGTATTTACTATATTACAGTAGAGTATTTACTATATTACAGTAGAGTATTTACTATATTACAGTACAGTATTTACTATATTACAGTAGAGTATTTATTATATTACAGTAGAGTATTTACTATATTACAGTAGAGTATTTACTATATTACAGTAGAGTATTTACTATATTACAGTACAGTATTTACTATATTACAGTAGAGTATTTACTATATTACAGTAGAGTATTTACTATATTACAGTAGAGTATTTACTATATTACAGTACAGTATTTACTATATTACAGTAGAGTATTTACTATATTACAGTACAGTATTTACTATATTACAGTAGAGTATTTACTATATTACAGTACAGTATTTACTATATTACAGTAGAGTATTTACTATATTACAGTACTCACTATATTACAGTACTCACTATATTACAGTAGAGTATTTACTATATTACAGTAGAGTACTCACTATATTACAGTAGAGTATTTACTATATTACAGTAGAGTATTTACTATATTACAGTACTCACTATATTACAGTACTCACTATTACAGTAGAGTATTTACTATATTACAGTAGAGTATTTACTATATTACAGTAGAGTATTTACTATATTACAGTAGAGTATTTACTATATTACAGTACAGTATTTACTATATTACAGTACAGTATTTACTATATTACAGTACTCACTATATTACAGTACTCACTATATTACAGTACTCACTATATTACAGTAGAGTATTTACTATATTACAGTACAGTATTTACTATATTACAGTAGAGTATTTACTATATTACAGTAGAGTATTTACTATATTACAGTAGAGTATTTACTATATTACAGTACTCACTATATTACAGTACTCACTATATTACAGTAGAGTATTTACTATATTACAGTAGAGTATTTACTATATTACAGTAGAGTATTTACTATATTACAGTAGAGTATTTACTATATTACAGTAGAGTATTTACTATATTACAGTACAGTATTTACTATATTACAGTACAGTATTTATTATATTACAGTAGAGTATTTACTATATTACAGTAGAGTATTTACTATATTACAGTACAGTATTTACTATATTACAGTAGAGTATTTACTATATTACAGTACAGTATTTACTATATTACAGTAGAGTATTTACTATATTACAGTACAGTATTTACTATATTACAGTAGAGTATTTACTATATTACAGTACAGTATTTACTATATTACAGTAGAGTATTTACTATATTACAGTACAGTATTTACTATATTACAGTAGAGTATTTACTATATTACAGTACTCACTATATTACAGTACTCCCTATATTACAGTAGAGTATTTACTATATTACAGTAGAGTACTCACTATATTACAGTAGAGTATTTACTATATTACAGTAGAGTATTTACTATATTACAGTAGAGTATTTACTATATTACAGTACTCACTATATTACAGTACTCACTATATTACAGTAGAGTATTTACTATATTACAGTAGAGTATTTACTATATTACAGTACAGTATTTACTATATTACAGTACAGTATTTACTATATTACAGTACAGTATTTACTATATTACAGTACTCACTATATTACAGTACTCACTATATTACAGTACTCACTATATTACAGTAGAGTATTTACTATATTACAGTACAGTATTTACTATATTACAGTACAGTATTTACTATATTACAGTAGAGTATTTACTATATTACAGTAGAGTATTTACTATATTACAGTACTCACTATATTACAGTAGAGTATTTACTATATTACAGTAGAGTATTTACTATATTACAGTAGAGTATTTACTATATTACAGTACAGTATTTACTATATTACAGTAGAGTATTTACTATATTACAGTACTCACTATATTACAGTACTCACTATATTACAGTAGAGTATTTACTATATTACAGTACAGTATTTACTATATTACAGTACAGTATTTACTATATTACAGTAGAGTATTTACTATATTACAGTAGAGTATTTACTATATTACAGTACTCACTATATTACAGTAGAGTATTTACTATATTACAGTAGAGTATTTACTATATTACAGTAGAGTATTTACTATATTACAGTAGAGTATTTACTATATTACAGTAGAGTATTTACTATATTACAGTACAGTATTTACTATATTACAGTACAGTATTTACTATATTACAGTACAGTATTTATTATATTACAGTAGAGTATTTACTATATTACAGTAGAGTATTTACTATATTACAGTAGAGTATTTACTATATTACAGTACAGTATTTACTATATTACAGTAGAGTATTTACTATATTACAGTAGAGTATTTACTATATTACAGTAGAGTATTTACTATATTACAGTACAGTATTTACTATATTACAGTAGAGTATTTACTATATTACAGTACAGTATTTACTATATTACAGTAGAGTATTTACTATATTACAGTACAGTATTTACTATATTACAGTACAGAATTAGTGGTTATAATGTTTTCCTTCGCTTTCCAATCACTTTTCTCCTCCGAGAACCTGTGGTTGTTTTGGAGTCCCTGATGCGCTCCTGCTACTTATGTTTCATGGTGGAACTTCCTCTTGAAGATGTCCAGGGTGTGTGTGTGTGTGTGTGTGTGTGTGTGTGTGTGTGTGTGTGTGAGTGTGAGTGTTTGTGTGAGTGTGTTGTACTCACTAGCAATGGTGTCAAAGAAGTAGTGGAACTTCCTCTTGAAGATGTCCAGGGTGTGTTGCAGAACCTGTTGGTAGTTCACCTTGCCCTGGGCAATCAGGTTCAGCTGTTTCTCTACAGCGCCACGGATGGTAGGCAGCACCAGCTCAGCATCTACACAAACATCGCGGGGGGTTTGAATACAAACACACACACACACACACACACACACACACACACACACACACACACACACACACACACATTGTAAACACACACACATTAATGCATGCAAGTACATATGGATACATATGAAAACATGTCAATTCTAACTTGTGCTAATGGAAAATGTAGGGTCCATCTGCAAGTGTGTTGAGTGTTAAAGTTACTGACCTGTCTTGTAGAATCCGTGCACCAGAATGATGCTCACACACACACACACACACACACACACACACACACCTGTCTTGTAATATCCGTGCACCAGGACGATGCCCAGGTTGGTGGGTTTGAGCTTGCGTCCGTTCTCCACCGTCACATAATTCCTCTGAGAGATGTTGTTGATATGGACCGGGATGCTGGCGTCAGTACCTGCAAGGACGGTTACACACAGTATTCCACCATTAACGTATCCCTAGACAGACACCCGCGGTGGCATAACATGAATCAACAACTTTCATACGCACACACACACACACACACTGCACACACACTGCACACACACACACACTCTGCACACACACACACACTCTGCACACACACACACACACACACTCTGCACACACACACACTCTGCACACACACCCTGCACACACACACACTCCACCCCTGCACACACACTCTGCACACACACACACACACACCCTGCACACACACAGCCTCCACCCCTGCACACACACACACCCTGCACACACACACACACACACCCTGCACACACACAGCCTCCACCCCTGCACACACACACACCCTGCACACACACACACACCCTGCACACACACAGCCTCCACCCCTGCACACACACACACCCTGCACACACACACACACCCTGCACACACACAGCCTCCACCCCTGCACACACACACACACACACACACACACACACCCTGCACACACACACACACACACACCCTGCACACACACACACACACACACAGCCTCCACCCCTGCACACACAGCCTCCACCCCTGCACACACAGCCTCCACCCCTGCACACACACACACACACACACCCTGCACACACACACACACACACACACACCCTGCACACACACCCTGCACACACAGCCTCCACCCCTGCACACACACCCTGCACACACACAGCCTCCACCCCTGCACACACACACACACACACACACCCTGCACACACACACACACACACACACACAGCCTCCACCCCTGCACACACAGCCTCCACCCCTGCACACACAGCCTCCACCCCTGCACACACAGCCTCCACCCCTGCACACACAGCCTCCACCCCTGCACACACAGCCTCCACCCCTGCACACACACACACAGCCTCCACCCCTGCACACACAGCCTCCACCCCTGCACACACAGCCTCCACCCCTGCACACACACCTATGCCGTGTTTCTCCATCAGTGTGATGAGGTCGGCCTCAGTGAGGTAGTCTGGAGGGCTGGTCTGTCTCTCCACTAGTTTAACCTCCTCTACTGTGAAGACGTCTCCCCTCTCACACACTGGCATAGCCTCCTCTAGAGGGATACCCAGCCACGGCATCACCTCCGTGAAGCCTGAGTACCAGTTACAACAAACATTTAGAAGCATCTATTAGCATTAGAAATCTTACAATTCATTAGCATTTAGGCTATAGCTTAACATTTAGCACCATTTATAAAGCATTTAGAAGGATTTATAATGGCTTATTCATGAAAACAGCAACACTAATTGGTTGGTTGATTGATCTTTATTAGTCATGTGTATCACAAAATATTTCTCAGCATAACAATATTAGGAAACAAGACCAGATGGCAAGAGGACAACAACAACAACAGTAAACAACAACAACAACAGGACCTTACCAGGTGATATGAGTGTCTTTCCGCTGCAGGAGAAACCCTCTGAGGCGATGATGAAGGAGATGGTTGTCTGCAGGTACTTACAGTCCTGACTCACCGTGGCGATGAAGTGACGCACGATGTACTCGTACAAACGCCACCCGTCACTTCCTGTTGGGGAGACGGGCAGGGGGTGTGTTCATTAGGTACCAAACAGAAGAAAACAGACTGAAACAGGAAGGCTCTACCTGAAACACTCATTTTCCAATATGAAACACTCATTTTCCAACATGAAACACTCATTTTCATTTTACGTTACAGTTAGAGGAAAACCCACCTCAATCTTGTGAAAACCATTGGGATAGTTTTATTTTTAAGCGGAACACCATTTGTTTATGCTACAGAAACACCAGAATGGCTTTCCAATAGGTTTTGAGTGTTCCTGAATTGTCCAGTATCAGTCCCGACTTAAATTTGCTTGAAATCAGAGACAAGGTTTGAATATTTCTGTCCATTAATAATCCCCAACCATATTTACTGAGTTTGACCAATTTTGACAAAAAATGATGGAAACATGTTGCCCTAAAAGTTGTGCAAAGTTTGTAGAATCTTATTTTTTTATTTTTTTTATCACAGCTGTAATGGCCGCAAAAGGTGTTTCCACCAAGTATTAACTCTGGGGTGTTTCCACCAAGTATTAACTCTGGGGTGTTTCCACCAAGTATTAACTCTGGGGTGTTTCCACCAAGTATTAACTCTGGGGTGTTTCCAACAAGTATTAACTCTGGGGTGTTTCCAACAAGTATTAACTCTGGGGTGATTCCACCAAGTATTAACTCTGGGGTGATTCCACCAAGTATTAACTCTGGGGTGATTCCACCAAGTATTAACTCTGGGGTGTTTCCACCAAGTATTAACTCTGGGGTGTTTCCACCAAGTATTAACTCTGGGGTGTTTCCACCAAGTATTAACTCTGGGGTGATTCCACCAAGTATTAACTCTGGGGTGTTTCCAACAAGTATTAACTCTGGGGTGTTTCCACCAAGTATTAACTCTGGGGTGTTTCCAACAAGTATTAGTCTGGGGTGTTTCCAACAAGTATTAGTCTGGGGTGTTTCCAACAAGTATTAACTCTGGAGGGGAAGACATACACAATTAAAACATCTTCATTTTTCTTTAATTTTTGGAGGGGATAAAAAAAAAAAAAACGCTAACTTTGGAAATGTGCGGTAGGTTGTGTACATTGATTGGTAAGGGAAAAAATCTAATCATTTTTTATTTTTTTTACATTTAATTTTAAGGCAGCAAAGTAGCACAATGAGATGCCTGGGTCGTGTTCATTAGGCTCCAAATGGAAAGAAACCGACTGAAACAGGGAGGGACTACCTGAACCAATTGTCCAATAAGAAACGCTCATTTAGGTTTTTGCTAGGACGTGCCCTAATGAACATGGAGACTGGAAAGTGATGGGGGAAGCTAACATAAGGACTGGAAGGACAGGAGGAGGAGAAGTCAACAGGAAGACATGTAGATATAGCAGGTGAAACATGACACGTTACAAGGTAGCCTGGTCCCCTGATCTGTTTGTGCTGGAGTCGGCAATAGTGAGGAAACACACGCGGATGTTACCAGGCTAGTTTCAAGGTGCCACTACCCACCTAGCTCTCCTTCGGAGGCAGCCCTCATGGGGGTGATGGGAGGGTGGTCTCCAGCATCAGCTCCTTTCCTGGGACGGTTCAGTCCCTCTGACAGCAGAGCCTTCACCTAGAGGGGGACAAACCACATCAAGGCTGGTTTTCATACAGTCTCAACGTAGGGGTGCTGATCTGGGATCAGTTTCACTGTATTTTTGTTTTTCCACAATTTTTGTTTTGTGTTTCATTTCGAGGTAACTCCAAACGATGTCACCCAGGAGGATGTATCCAATTCGCACATGATCAGAATTAATCACGTGTTGGAGCAAGTGTGTGTGTGTATGTACTAATAAAATGTACTAATAACGTTAAAATGGCGTCATCAGGGAGAGTCCGCATGAATAATCTGCATGTATCACATTCTGGACAATCAATCAGTCCACGTGTGCCCGTTTTGTTAGACGCTTTCGTTACATTTTGCATTCATTACGAGGTAACTTCCAAATTACGTAATTCAGGACAGTATGCATACATAACCTGAATTCATCACACGTTGATCATTAAATCAGTGTGCGTCCTTGTCTATTTGATCATGTGACTTTTTGATAGAGTGTGCATGTTTCATCGGTGTGTTTGGTGCATGTCGATGAGTGCACGTCTTTGTATCGGTGCGAGTCCTCCTCAGGCTGCTTCCTGATTCTCCGCTCTTCTCCCAAAGTTAACATTTACACACTTTCTCCAGCCAATGCTTACATCAATCTTATGCTTTTGAATCTATGACGTTGAGTTTGCAAGTGCACACTTCTGGAAAAGGGTGGAGAATGGAGCCTCAGTCTCTCTCTCTCTGCTCTCACCTCCTGAGCCCAGAAGGGGTTGTTAGCCTGCTGTCTGAGTGTCCCCTTCAGGTCAAAGTTCTCGTGGTAGTGGTTGGTCTCAGTACGGGGGTAGCTGATATAGCCCTGGGTGTACAGACGCTCTGCTATCTGCATGGTGTGCTGCGGACCCATACCTAAAATGGAAGAGAACACAGCGCCTTCGGTTCAGACACTCTTCAGAGGAACACAACGCAAATAAGTTGTAATACTTTTGTGCCCTCCTTGATGATTGTGAATGCAGTGTATCCACTTCTTTGTGTTTTGAAATGGTCAAATAAATAAAATACAGTACTGACCATAGACCCAGTACTGACCATAGACCCAGTACTGACCATAGACCCAGTACTGACCACAGACCCAGTACTGACCATAGACCCAGTACTGACCACAGACCCAGTACTGACCATAGACCCAGTACTGACCACAGACCCAGTACTGACCACAGACCCAGTACTGACCATAGACCCAGTACTGACCATAGACCCAGTACTGACCATAGACCCAGTACTGACCATAGACCCAGTACTGACCATAGACCCAGTACTGACCACAGACCCAGTACTGACCACAGACCCAGTACTGACCATAGACCCAGTACTGACCATAGACCCAGTACTGACCATAGACCCAGTACTGACCATAGACCCAGTACTGACCACAGACCCAGTACTGACCACAGACCCAGTACTGACCACAGACCCAGTACTGACCATAGACCCAGTACTGACCATAGACCCAGTACTGACCATAGACCCAGTACTGACCACAGACCCAGTACTGAGCATACAGCTATATATACACATACAGTGAGCACCATAATTCATTGGACAGTGACCATTTTTTTGTTATTTTGATTTTGTACTCTAGCACTTTGAGTTTGAAAGGATACAATGACAGTGAGGGTGAAGTGCAGACTGTCAGCTTTAATATGAGCGTATTTTCATACATATCGGATGAACCGTTTAGAAATTATAGAAGCTTTTGTACATGGTCCCCCCATTTTAAGGTACTACAAGTATTTGTTAAATTGGCTTCACAGATGTGTGTCGTTAGGCAGGTGTATTCATTTGTGTCGTTGGTGAATGCAGGAGAGCTGTTGATGAATAGTATTGATTCTAGACTTTGCTATTGCCTTTGGAGGTTGTTGTTGGGGTGTGACAACATGAGGAAGACAGCAGTGTCGATGCAAATGAAGCTGGCCGTCATAAGGCTCAGAAATGAAAATCAATCAATCAGGAACATTGCCAAAACCCTGGCCATGCCCACGTCAACAGTTTGGTTCATCATTAACAAGAAAAAAACTACAGGTGAACTCAATTATGTCCAAAAGACCCGGTAGACCGAGGAAGACCACTGTAGTGGGGACCGGAGAATACTCTCTATGGTGAAGAAACCCCCCCTGACAACAGCCCAACAGATCAAAAACACTCTCCTGGATGCAGGTGTAGATGTGTCAAAGTCTACCATACGTAGAAGACTACACCAGCAGGACTACAGAGGGTAACACTACAAGATGCAAACCACTGATAAGCCTGAAGAACAGAAAGGCCAGATTACAGTTTGCTAAAAAGCCCCTAAAAGAGCCCCAAGAGTTCTGGAAAAAAGTATTGTGGACAGATGAGACAAAGATGAACATGTACCAGAGTGATGGAAAGAGGAAATTGTGGAGAAAAAACAGAAATGCCCATGATACAAAGCATACCACCTCATCCCTGAAACATGGTGGAGGGGGTGTTATGGCTTGGGCCTGTATGGCTGCCAGTGGAACAGGCTCACTTGTCTTCATCGATGATGTGACTGCAGACAGAAGTAGAACAAAGAATTCTGAAGTCTACAGAAATATTTTATCCGCTCAGATAAAACCAAATGCCTCCAAACTCATCGGACGGCACTTCATCATGCAACAAGACAATGACCCTAAACATACTGCTAGAGCAAAGAAGGGGTTTTTGATGGCCAAAAAGTGGAAAATCCTTGACTGGCCGAGTCAATCACCGGATCTGAATCCAATTGAACATACATTCTACATGCTGAAGAGGAGACTGAAGGCAATAAGTCCCCGAAACAAGCAGGAACTGAAGATGGCTGCAGTACAGGCCTGGCAGAGCATCACCAGGGAAGATACCCAGCGTCTGGTGATGTTGATGCATCGCAGACTTCAAGCAGTCATTGCATGCAAAGGATATGCGACCAAATATTAACAATGATAACTTTATTCTACATTATGTTAAACTGTCCAACGTTTTTTTATGCCTGAAAATAGGGGGGACCATGTACAAAAGCTTCTATAATTTCTAAACGGTTCATCCGATATGTATGAAAATACCCTCAAATTAAAGCTGACAGTCTGCACTTCACCCTCACTTCCATTGTATCCTTTCAAACTCAAAGTGCTAGAGTACAGAATCAAAATAACAAAACAATGGTCACTGTCCAATGAATTATGGTGCTCACTGTATGTACTGTATACATGAATGGCTGAATGGCTTGACTACTGGTTGAATGGCTGAATGGCTTGACTACTGGCTGAATGGCTTGACTTCTGGCTAAATAGCTTGACTACTGGTTGAATGGCTAAATGGCTTGACAACTGGCTGAATGGCTTGACTACTGGCTGAATGGCTTGACTACTGGCTGAATGGCTTGACTACTGGCCGAATGGCTTGACTACAGGCTGAATGGCTGAATGGCTTGACAACTGGTTGAATGGCTTGACTACTGGCTGAATGGCTTGACTACTGGTTGAATGGCTGAATGGCTTGACTACTGGTTGAATGGCTAAATGGCTTGACTACTGATTGAATGGCTAAATGGCTTGACTACTGATTGAATGGCTAAATGGCTTGACTACTGATTGAATGGCTAAATGGCTTGACTACTGGTTGAATGGCTTGACTACTGGTTGAATGGCTTGACTACTGGTTGAATGGCTTGACTACTGGCTAAATGGCTGAATGGCTTGACTACTGGCTGAATGGCTTGACTACTGGCTAAATAGCTTTACTACTGGTTGAATTGCTGAATGGCTTGACTACTGGCTGAATGGCTTGACTACTGGCTGAATGGCTTGACTACTGGCTGAATGGCTTGACTACTGGCTGAATGGCTTGACTACTGGCTGAATGGCTTGACTACTGGCTGAATGGCTTGACTACTGGCTGAATGGCTTGACAACTGGTTGAATGGCTTGACAACTGGTTGAATGGCTTGACTACTGGCTGAATGTCTTGACTACTGGTTGCATGGCTGAATGGCTTGACTACTGGCTGAATGGCTTGACTACTGGCTGAATGGCTTGACTTCTGGCTAAATAGCTTGACTACTGGTTGAATGGCTGAACGGCTTGACTACTGGCTGAACGGCTTGACTACTGGCTGAACGGCTTGACTACTGGTTGAACGGCTTGACTACTGGCTGAACGGCTTGACTACTGGCTAAATGGCTGAATGGCTTGACTACTGGTTGAATGGCTGAATGGCTTGACTAATGGTTGAATGGCTAAATGGCTTGACTACTGGTTGAATGGCTAAATGGCTTGACTACTGGCTGAATGGCTTGACCACTTGCTAAATGGCTGAATGGCTGACTACTGGTTGAATGGCTGAATGGCTTGACTACTGGTTGAATGGCTAAATGGCTTGACTACTGGTTGAATGGCTTGACTACTGGCTGAATGGCTTGACTACTGGCTAAATAGCTTTACTACTGGTTGAATGGCTGACTGGCTTGACTACTGGCTGAATGGCTTGACTATTGGCTGAATGGCTTGACTACTGGTTGAATGGCTAAATGGCTTGACTACTGGTTGAATGGCTTGACTACTGGCTGAATGGCTTGACTACTGGTTGAATGGCTGAATGGCTTGACTACTGGTTGAATGGCTAAATGGCTTGACTACTGGTTGAATGGCTTGACTACTGGTTGAATGGCTTGACTACTGGTTGAATGGCTTGACTACTGGTTGAATGGCTTGACTACTGGCTAAATGGCTGAATGGTTGAATGGCTTGAGTACTGGCTGAATTGCTTGACTACTGGCTGACTGGCTGAATGGCTTGACTACTGGCTGACTGGCTGAATGGTTGAATGGCTTGACTACTGGCTGAATGGCTTGACTACTGGCTGACTGGCTGAATGGTTGACTAATGGCTGTATAGTTTGACTACTGGTTGACATTTTTTACATTTTAGTCATTTAGCAGACTCTCTTATCCAGAGCGACTTACAGTTAGTGAGTGCATACATTTTTTTCATACTGGCCCCTCGTGGGAATCGAACCCACAACCCTGCCGTTGCAAGCGCCATGCTCTACCAACTTAGCTACACGGGACCTGAATGACTGAATAGTTTGACTACTGGTTGAATGGCTGAATGGATGCTAATGACTGTGCTGTGATTGGTGGTCTCACCTAGAGAGGAGCTGGCCACTCGGAGCATCTCCACGGTGTTCAAGGCCAGAGGTCTCTGCTTGGCCTTCTCCTTCTTACTCACCGACTCCACCTTAAGGACGGGAAGAGAACTACACTTTTCATAAAGGCACTATTTTGGCTGTGTTTAGACAGGCAGCCCAATTCTAATCTTTTGACCAATTATTGGTATTTTGACCAATCAGATCAGATATTTTGCCCAAAATTGGACCAAATATCAGAAATGGGCTGCCTGTGTAAACACATCCATTGCATGTGGTTGAAGTGGTTTCTTAAGTTGGTCAACCTTTCAAAAAAGGAGTTTAACCTCAAGGTCTTTCCTCAGTATCTGTGTTACATCAGAGAGACGTAAGGAGGAGGGAGAGAGTAGGGATGTGACGGTCATTACATTTTGTCAGCCGGTGATTGTCAAGAAAATAACTGCCGGTCTCACGGTAATGCACGCATAGCCTACAAGCCACTGATACAGACCTTTAGAACATCTACATTTAAAAAAGTCTAGCCTACACCATCACAATAAATCCATTATTTATTTTAGACAGGTCTAAAGAAACATGATATGAAGAAAATGTAGTCTATTTCAGAATAACAGAATAGCATATTCTGAGTTGTCCTTATGTTAGGTCCTGATCTGGCTATGCCATATGGCTGTGGGCTACACTAGTTCATTTAGCAGACAATTATTATTATATTATTATTATTATATTTATTATTTAGCAGACAAGATTTGCTTAGAATTCCCTGGCATTATTCTTTATTATTTTATAGTATGAAGAATACAATTGAACATACAGTTGAAGTCGGAAGTTTACATACACCTTAGCCAAATACATTTAAACTCAGTTTTTCACAATTCCTGACATTTAATCCTAGTAAAGATTCCCTGTCTTAGGTAAATTCGGATCACCACTTTATTTTAAGAATGTGAAATGTCAGAATAATAGTAGAGAGAATGATTTATTTAAGCTTTTATTTCTTTCATCACATTCCCAGTGGGTCTCAAGTTTACATACACTCAATTAGTATTTGGTAGCCTTGCCTTTAAATTGTTTAACTTGGGTCAAACGTCTCAGGTAACCTTCCACAAGCTTCCCACAATAAGTTGGGTGAATTCTGGCCCATTCCTCCTGACAGCGCTGGTGTAACTGAGTCAGGTTTGTAGGCCTCCTTGCTCGCACACGCTTTTTCAGTTCTGCCCACAAATGTTCTATAGGATTGAGGTCAGGGCTTTGTGATGGCCACTCCAATACCTTGACTTTGTTGTCCTTAAGCCATTTTGCCACAACTTTGGAAGAATGCTTGGGGTCATTGTCCATTTGGAAGACCCATTTGCGACCAAGCTTTAACTTCCTGACTGATGTCTTGAGATGTTGCTTCAATATATCCACATAATTTTCCTTCCTCATGACACCATCTATTTTGTGAAGTGCACCAGTCCCTCCTGCAGCAAATCACCCCCACAGCATGATGCTGCCACCCCCGTGCTTCACGGTTGGGATAATGTTCTTGGGCTTGCAAGCCTTCCCCTTTTCCCTCCAAACATAACGTTGGTCATTATGGCCAAACAGTTATATTTTTGTTTCATCAGACCAGAGGACATTTCTCCAAAAAGTACGATCTTTGTCCCCATGTGCAGTTGCAAACCGTAGTCTGGCTTTTTTATGGCGGTTTTGGAGCAGTGGCTTCTTCCTTGCTGAGCGGCCTTTCAGGTTATGTTGATATAGGACTCGTTTTACTGTGGATATAGATACTTTTGTACCTGTTTCCTCCAGCATCTTCACAAGGTCCTTTGCTGATGTTCTGGGATTGATTTGCACTTCTCACACCAAAGTACGTTCATCTCTAGGAGACAGAACGCGTCTCCTTCCTGAGCGGTATGACGGCTGCGTGGTCCCATGGTGTTTATACTTGCATACTATTGTTTGTACAGATGAACGTGGTACCTTCAGGCATTTGGAATTTGCTTCCAAGGATGAACCAGACTTGTGATTTATTTAGATTTTCCCATGATGTCAAGCAAATAGGCACTGAGTTTGAAGGTAGGCCTTGAAATACATCCACAGGTACACCTCCAATTGACTCAAATGATGTCAATTAGCCTATCAGAAGCTTCTAAAGCCATGACATTTTCTGGAATTTTCCAAGCTTTTTAAAAGGCACAGTCAACTTAGTGTATGTAAACTTCAGACCCACTGGAATTGTGATACAGTGAATTATAAGTGAAATAATCTGTCTGTAAACAATTGATGGAAAAATTACTTGTGTCATACACAAAGTAGATGTCCTAACATACTTGCCAAAACTATAGTTTGTTAACAAGAAATTTGTGGAGTGGTTGAAAAATGAGTTTTAATTACTCCAACCTAAGTGTATGTAAACTTCCGACTTCAACTGTAGCTTAATAAAACAGAAAGGATATTTTCTCCAAACTATTTCAAAAGGAAGTGCGCACATGCGGCTATTCTGTGTTGAGCGGTTAACAAAGAAACTGGTCCTCCTATATGCTTAATTTAGTGTTATTTACGCAACTTTAGTTGTGAAACAAACATTGGGCTATATATTAGATTTTTGATAAATTCTAAGGCTGAATGACGGGACTCTAATGACGATTTGAAAAAAGTTGCAAGCTGCACACACTTCATCAGTCTCTCATTCACAATTTGACAAGCACGTGATGATATTCTCACCAGGCCTCGAATTTCCCGGCGGCATTCCCCTTGTGTGGCCGTAATGCCCCCTAAAAACGTTAATGCCTTTTGCGGCCGAAGTGGCCGTTGTGCCCTTGGGCAGAATATATATATATTTTTTTATTTCTAATTTATTTTAGTCATTTAGCAGACGCTCTTATTCAGAGCGACTTACATGAGCAATTAGGGTTAAGTGCCTTGTTCAAGGGCCCATCGACAGATTTTTCACCTAGTCGGCTCGGGGATTAGAACCAGCGACCTTTCGGTTACTGGCACAACGCTCTTAACCACTAAGCTACCTGCCGCCCAATATAATAATGATAATTCCCTTCTCCCGGCTGCAGTGCTCCGAAGCACCTCTCACTTACATGACTCGCTCAGATGTAGCCAATGCCTGTCACGTGATCGGGTCCATCTCACAGGCATTTCAGCTAAGAAGTAGGCTACAAGTGAATGAAGACAGACGCATCTGGACGCAACTGCGCGCGTCTCTCTTATCGAATTCCGAGGCGCATATTGAAGACGTTAGAACTGTCCAGGTTTTACCCTACTTTTCATCAGCCAACAAGCTGAGTCGGCCTAATGAACAGCAAAAGCACTAGCCTATATCAATCCACTATCCTCCATAGTACAAAAGGTGACCTATGCTATTGGTCAACTTCTCCTTCTGTGCAATAAATAAATATTCCAAACATAGTCTGGGACGGTTGTGGGATGCGACAGATCCCAAATTAATACAACCACTCGAATCAAAAAACCTTTAAAAAGCAATGAGGCTGATGCAACAGCTCAGAACATTTAGCGTAATATGTTGATAAACTAATAGCCTATTTATAAGTGCAGCGGCAGTAAGCTACAATTAGCTTGAAAACACTGTTCTCGAAAAGTATGACTGCAAATGCGATTATGCATGTAAAGCTTTATTAAAAAGGTGCATTTTTTATGGTGAAAATTATCTTCCCCAAACTTGAAACTCATGTGCAGCCTATGTATGCCAGTTAGGCTCTACACCTGTTGTAAAGCGGATTAATGTGCTTCATTTTAAAGGAGTTATTTGGCCACTTTAGTTGTGATTCAAACCTTATCAAAACATATAGGCCTATGGGCAAGGCTACATGAGGTGTGCGACTATGATTTGAAAAAGTCGCAAGAAAAGGCATGTGCTGTTCCTTGCCTTAATGCACAAACTGGGCATCATTCACAAGTGATAATACATAATTACCGTCAGAAGTCAAATAATTAGTTAAATAAAGTTCACCTGTGTACAATCGAAGTGTCACATGATCTCAGTATATATACACCTGTTCTGAAAGGCCCTAGAGTCTGCAACACCACTAAGCAAGGGGAACCACCAAGCAAGCGGCACCATGAAGACCAAGGAGCTCTCCAAACAGGTCAGGGACAAAGTTGTGGAGAAGTACAGATCAGGGTTGGGTTATAAAGAAATATCAGAAACGTTGAACATCCCACGGAGCACCATTAAATCCATTATTAAAAAATGGAAAGAATATGGCACCACAACAAACCTGCCAAGAGAGGGCCGCCCACCAAAACTCACAGACCAGGCAAGGAGGGAATTAATCAGAGAGGCAACAAAGAGACCAAAGATAACCCTGAAGGAGCTGCAAAGCTCCACTGCGGAGATTGGAGTATCTGTCCATAGGACCACTTTAAGCCGTACACTCCACAGAGTTGTTGAGAGAGCTGGGCTTTACTGAAGAGTGGCCAGAAAAAGCCATTGCTTAAAGAAAAAAATAAGCAAACACGTTTGGTGTTCGCCAAAAGGCATGTGGGAGACTCCCCAAACATATGGAAGAAGGTACTCTGGTCAGATGAGACTAAAAGTGAGCTTTTTGGCCATCAAGGAAAACGCTATGTCTGGCGCAAATCCATCACCTCTCATCACCCCGAGAACACCATCCCCACAGTGAAGCATGGTGGTGGCAGCATCATGCTGTGGGGATGTTTTTCCATCGGCATGGACTGGGAAACTGGTCAGAATTGAAGGAATGATGGATGGCGTTAAATACAGGGAAATTCTTGAGGGAAACCTGTTTCAGTCTTCCAGAGATTTGAGACTGGGACGGAGGTTCACCTTCCAGCATGACAATGACCCTAAGCATACTGCTAAAGCAACACTCTAGTGGTTTAAGGGGAAACATTTAAATGTCTTGGAATGGCCTAGTCAAAGCCCAGACCTCAATCCAATTGAGAATCTGTGGTATGACTTAAAGATTGCTGAACACCAGCAGAACCCATCCAACTTGAAGAATCTGGAGCAGTTTTGCCTTGAAGAATGGGCAAAAATCCCAGTGGCTAGATGCGCCAAGCTTATAGAGACATACCTCAAGCGACTTGCAGCTGTAATTGCTGCAAAAGGTGGCTCTACAAAGTATTGACTTTGGGGGGGTGAATAGTTATGCACGCTAAAGTTCTGTTTTTTTGTCTTATTTCTTATTTGTTTCACCCAAAATATATTTTGCATCTTCAAAGTGGTAGGCATGTTGTGTAAATCAAATGATACAAACCCCCTGAAAATACATTTTCATTCCAGGTTGTAAGGCAACAAAATAGGAAAAATGCCAAGGGGGGTGAATACTTTCGCAAGCCACTGTATGTGTGAAATTAGTTTTGATTTAGAATGGACCATTATCATGCTCCTGTCTCAGGCGTGGGGAAAGAAATGTGTAAACTAAATAGCGAATGGAAGACGCGTCATTTTCATGCCAGACAGGTAGACTCCTGTTGTAAAGCGAAGAAAGTTGATAAATAGTAGGCCTAGCCTATAAAAATGTTGCGCAACATGAGCTCATGGGCTCTCATGAAGTGTTTGATTAGATTTTTGATTACATTTGCATTGATGTCAGAGTGATTAGAGGGACAATAGAGTGCTTAGTACCAGGCAAGTTAGCAAGGTTGGTAGGCTACTAATGACCATCAGCAGCATCAGAGCTTGGAGAAGCCTAGTTACCGTGACTAAACGGTCACGTGGAATTTGACTGGCATAATGAGGTTATTATTACCGGTGTGGCGGTAATACGGTCACCGTAACAGCCCTAGGAGAGAGAGGGGGGGGGGAGAGAGACAGAGAAACAGGCTGGCAGGCAGACAGACAGACAGGTCTTACCTTGGCCTCCCTGGAGGTTTTAGTCATGTTGACAAACATCTGTCCCACCTCTCTGTCGAAGACCCTCACCCTGTCCCAGTCCAGAGTCAGAGGAGACTCTTTCCCTTTGAAAACCTACAGAACAACATTCAGTTTATTACATTAGATTAATGGCTCTTTGAGCACCTGTTTGGTTCTGTGAGTATCCGAGGTCATCTTTGGGTGTTGTTGTCATTTTTTAGTTGAAGGCTCAGGATATAAAATGTTTTTGTTATATATATATATAGATATATATATCTTTTTTTTTACCCCTTTTTCTCTCAGTGGTAGTTACAGTCTTGTCCCATCGCTGCAATGCCCGAACAGACTCGGGAGAGGTGAAGGTCGGGAGCCGTGCGTCCTCCGAAACACAACCCAGCCGAGCTGCCCGCTTAACCCGGACGCCGCACCAATGTGTCGGAGGAAACACCTGGCAACCGTGTCAGCGTGCACTGCGCCCGGCCCGCCACAGGAGTCACTAGTGCACGATGGGACAAGAACATCCCTGCCGGCCAAACCCTCCCCTACCCTGGACGACGCTGGGCCAATTGTGCGCCGCCCCATGGGTCTCCCAGTCACGGCAGGCTGTGACAGAGCCTGGACTCTAACCAGGATCTCTAGTGGCACAGCGCCACTCGGGAGGCCCAGGATATAAAATGTTTACCCAAAGAAGCACCCCATTCCCACATCAAACCTCTGACAGGCTTTTTAGGGGGAGCTCACCTTAGCCTGTATGACAATGGAGGCTGGTGGGAGAAGCTAAAGGAGGACAGGCTCATTGTAATGGCTGAAATGGAATAAATGGAACGGAGTCAAACATGTGGTTTCAATTTATTCCATTCCAGCCATTACAATGGGCACATCCTCCTATAGCTCCACCCACCAGCCTCCACTGCTGTAACACCCAGTAGGTCTCTGGTTTGAATGACTGGATCTAGGGTCGAGGTTCGGGTCAGGGTGAGCCTTAAAGGGATACTTCTGGATTTTTATTTTTATTTTACATACAAATGGTATCCACAAGTAGATAAAGGGCCTCATTGCCAAAATCCCGACGTATCCCTTTAAGGCTAGGTTTAGGGTTTGGGGCTCACCTTAGCCTGTATGACCCAGTAGGTCTCTGGTTTGAAGGACTGGATCTTGTCGTGGCGCTCCACACAGAAGCCCAGTGTGGGGGTCTGACATGGCCCAAAGGAGATCAGGGACGAGTCCAGGTTCCCATATTTACCCTGGAAGTACTTGGTCTGGAACCTGAACACATTCCAACCAGAGGACAGCACTACTGGCATCAGCACAGGTGACACAATAATAACCTCAACATTGGCTGAAATTTTAAAAATCAGCAAAACTCTGTGGCTCTTTCAAAATAAAAGTTCTCTCTCCTCGCCTTCATTGCACTTATCTAAAATAACTGACCAGGTGAAAGCCAGCCTGATGATGAGAAGTGACCAGATGAAAGCTAGTCTAATGAGCATCTACCATGTTGTAGGGTAGGGTAGTGTAGGTTAGCTTAGTGTAGTGTAGTGTAGAGTAGTGTAGGTTAGCTTAGTGTAGTGTAGGGTAGAGTAGTGTAGGTTAGCTTAGTGTAGTGTAGGGTAGGGTAGGTTAGCTAGGCGTAGTGTAGTGTAGGGTAGTGTAGGTTAGCTTAGTGTAGTGTAGGGTAGGGTAGTGTAGGTTAGGTTAGCTTAGTGTAGTGTAGGGTAGGGTAGGGTAGTGTAGGTTAGCTTAGTGTAGTGTAGGGTAGGGTAGTGTAGGTTAGGTTAGCTTAGTGTAGTGTAGGGTAGGGTAGTGTAGGTTAGGTTAGCTTAGTGTAGTGCAGTGTAGGGTAGTGTAGGTTAGCTTAGTGTAGTGTAGGGTAGGGTAGTGTAGGTTAGGTTAGCTTAGTGTAGTGTAGTGTAGGGTAGTGTAGGTTAGCTTAGTGTAGTGTAGGGTAGTGTAGGTTAGGTTAGCTTAGTGTAGGGTAGGGTAGTGTAGATTAGCTTAGTGTAGTGTAGTGTAGGGTAGGTTAGCTAGGCGTAGTGTAGGGTAGAGTAGGGTAGGGTAGGTTAGCTAGGCGTAGTGTAGTGTAGGGTAGTGTAGGTTAGCTTAGTGTAGTGTAGGGTAGGGTAGTGTAGGTTAGGTTAGCGTAGTGTAGGGTAGTGTAGGTTAGCTTAGTGTAGTGTAGGGTAGGGTAGTGTAGGTTAGGTTAGCTTAGTGTAGTGTAGGGTAGGGTAGTGTAGGTTAGGTTAGCTTAGTGTAGGGTAGGGTAGTGTAGGTTAGGTTAGCTTAGTGTAGTGTAGTGTAGGGTAGTGTAGGTTAGGTTAGCTTAGTGTAGTGTAGTGTAGGGTAGTGTAGGTTAGGTTAGCTTAGTGTAGTGTAGGGTAGGGTAGTGTAGGTTAGGTTAGCTTAGTGTAGTGTAGTGTAGGGTAGTGTAGGTTAGCTTAGTGTAGTGTAGTGTAGGGTAGTGTAGGTTAGCTTAGTGTAGTGTAGTGTAGGGTAGTGTAGGTTAGCTTAGTGTAGTGTAGTGTAGGGTAGTGTAGGTTAGCTTAGTGTAGTGTAGGGTAGTGTAGGTTAGCTTAGTGTAGTGTAGTGTAGGGTAGTGTAGGTTAGCTTAGTGTAGTGTAGTGTAGGTTAGCTTAGTGTAGTGTAGTGTAGGGTAGTGTAGGTTAGGTTAGCTTAGTGTAGTGTAGTGTAGGGTAGTGTAGGTTAGGTTAGCTTAGTGTAGTGTAGTGTAGGGTAGTGTAGGTTAGGTTAGCTTAGTGTAGTGTAGTGTAGGGTAGTGTAGGTTAGCTTAGTGTAGTGTAGTGTAGGGTAGTGTAGGTTAGCTTAGTGTAGTGTAGTGTAGGGTAGTGTAGGTTAGCTTAGTGTAGTGTAGGGTAGAGTAGGGTAGTGCAATGCAATGTTTCCTCTGAAAAAAATTAAGGTCTGCTGAGCGCAAACCTGAACAATGTGAAAATGTTGTGCAACTTCCAGCGCGCGTTTGCTGTGAACACTGAGGCTGTACCCCCTTTAAGTTACAGTTTTAACATTGGCCCAGTAGGCTACTGTGGCTATTTGATCATAATGTAGGCCTACCAGAGTGGACTACCATCAAAAACAATGGAGAAAATGCATCCCATAACATTTTTTAACATGGAAATAGCTGTTCTATCATTCAGCCTACAGTAGCAGCCAATGTGTGGTGTTCAATGTAGACCTACATTCCATGAGACCTTTGAAAAAAACATGCAGGGCTTGACATTAACCTGTTTATCCACTTGTCCTTCAGACAAGGAGGTGACTGAAAATGTTGTTGTGTTGTTTGATGCAAGAAAACACTTTACAAAATAAAATGCATTATTATTCCCATACCATTATTACAGATAATCAGACAAACTATGCTACCCTCTGCCTATTGGCTACTTAGCTTATTCAAGCCTGTCTCAAAATACAACACTGCCCCGTTAAGAAAAAAAAAAAGAACCTCTTTACCTGACTCGCTTTTCAAAGACGTCTAGAAATGTACACGTTTTGTGCTCTTGTAGGAAGTAACCGCTTCCTCATTGCTGACTACAAATGATCTATAACTTGGCTAATAACTCAATAACTAGCAAAGGATATGAACAAATGTTCACACGTGGCGACATGCTGCTCTCACTTTGATCTCAAAACAAGCACATCTACTCACGACCGCTCATGCTGTAAACACAGTCCAGTTCAAAGTAAACGGCACAGATCCATATATGGCAATGGTCTATTTGCATATAGGCCTACTGCAGCTCTGATTGGTTATGCCACACCAGTCTGTGTAGAGTAGGGCTGAGTAGTGCGTGTCAATGCAATAGAATCCTACTCCGATGCGTTCTGCCTACAACAAAATGTCTTGCATAGTTTGTTTTGCATACTAAGTCTTGTATAGTTCGTTTTGTTTCGGTATGTTGTATTGAAAGTGGCTAATACTGCGTTGATTCGATCACAATTCCCACAGTTAAGGGAAATGTTGATAGTGTTAACTAACAGGGAAAACTCTAGAAAGTTGAGTGAAGTTCAATCTCGTGCTTCTCTGCGCCGGCTGGTATTTCTTCATTTCATTTATTTTAATTTAAGTCATTTTAGCAGACGCTCTTATCCAGAGCGACTTACAGTTAGTGAGTGCAGACATGTTTTTTTCATACTGGCCCCCCGTGGGAAACTTCTGCACGGCAGTCCGGGGGGACATTGGTGTAGGGTAGGGTATTATAGTGTAGGGTAGGGTAGTGTAGTCTAGGGTAGTATAGTGTAGTCTAGGGTAGGGTAGTATAGTGTAGTCTAGGGTAGGGAAGTGTAGTCTAGGGTAGGGTAGTATAGGGTAGGGTAGTGTAGTCTAGGGTATTATAGTGTAGGGTAGTGTAGTCTAGGGTAGGGTAGTCTAGGGTAGGGTAGTGTAGTCTACGGTAGGGTAGTCTAGGGTAGGGTAGTGTAGTCTAGGGTAGGAGAGTGTAGTCTAGGGTAGGATAGTGTAGTCTAGGGTAGTATAGTGTAGTCTAGGGTAGGGAAGTGTAGTCTAGGGTAGGGAAGTGTAGTCTAGGGTATTATAGTGTAGTCTAGGGTAGGGTAGTGTAGTCTAGGGTAGGATAGTGTAGTCTAGGGTATTATAGTGTAGTCTAGGGTAGGGTAGTGTAGTCTAGGGTAGTATAGTGTAGTCTAGGGAAGTGTAGTCTAGGGTAGGGAAGTGTAGTCTAGGGTAGGGTAGTCTAGGGTAGGGTAGTATAGTGTAGTCTAGGGTAGGGTAGTATAGGGTAGGAGAGTATAGTGTAGTCTAGGGTAGTATAGTGTAGTCTAAGGTAGGGAAGTGTAGTCTAAGGTAGGGTAGTGTAGGGTAGTGTAGGGTAGTGTAGGGTAGGGTAGGTTAGTGTAGTGTAGGGTTGTGTAGTGTAGGGTTGTGTAGTGTAGGGTTGTGTAGTGTAGGATAGGGTAGTGTAGTCTAGGGTAGTATGTTGTAGTCTAGGGTAGGGTGGTGTAGGGTTGTGTAGGGTAGTGTAGTGTAGGGTAGGAGAGTATAGTGTAGTCTAGGGTAGGGTAGTGTAGTGTAGTGTAGGGGTGGGGTGGGTAGTGTAGTGTAGAGTAGTGTAGTGGTGTGTGTTGTAGTGTAGTGTTGTGTTGTAGTGTAGGGTAGTGTAGTGTAGGGTTGTGTAGGGTTGTGTAGTGTAGGGTTGTGTAGTGTAGGGTTGTGTGTTGTAGTGTAGTGTAGTGGTGTGTAGGGTTGTGTAGTGTAGGGTTGTGTAGTGTAGGGTTGTGTGTTGTAGTGTAGTGTTGTGTTGTGTTGTAGTGTAGTGTAGGGTAGGGTAGTGTAGTGTAGGGTTGTGTGTTGTAGTGTAGTGTAGTGGTGTGTAGGGTTGTGTGTTGTAGTGTAGTGTTGTGTTGTGTTGTAGTGTAGTGTAGGGTAGGGTAGTGTAGTGTAGGGTTGTGTGTTGTAGTGTAGTGTAGTGGTGTGTAGGGTTGTGTAGTGTAGGGTTGTGTGTTGTAGTGTAGTGTAGGGTTGTGTAGTGTACCGGGTGAAGGCACAGCCAATGCGCAGGTCCAGCTCCTGCCGAGCGTCTACGGACAGAGCCTCGTTACGGTTGGGCTCTCCCAGCTTGGTCATGGCGGCCCAGATGTCCGTGTCGGTGATGGAGCTGAACTTGGCTCGGTAGACGGTCTGCTCGCTGCCGTAGGGACGGTTCATCACCGGCTCAATGGCATCCAGGACCTGGGAAAGTAACAACTTTTAAATAACTTTCATGAACAAGCATTAATAAACACTTTCTAACCTAGAGAGAGGGAGGGGCCAGCAGTGGAGAGGGTGTGGCCAGTAGTGGAGAGGGAGGGGCCAGCAGTGGAGAGGGTGTGGCCAGCAGTGGAGAGGGTGTGGCCAGCAGTGGAGAGGGTGGGTTCAGATCAGTAGTGGAGAGGGTGGGTTCAGATCAGTAGTGGAGAGGGTGGGTTCAGATCAGTAGTGGAGAGGGTGGGTTCAGATCAGTAGTGGAGAGGGTGGGTTCAGATCAGTAGTGGAGAGGGTGGGTTCAGATCAGTAGTGGAGAGGGGTGGGTTCAGATCAGTAGTGGAGAGGGGTGGGTTCAGATCAGTAGTGGAGAGGGTGGGTTCAGATCAGTAGTGGAGAGGGTGGGTTCAGATCAGTAGTGGAGAGGGTGGGTTCAGATCAGTAGTGGAGAGGGTGGGTTCATATCAGTAGTGGAGAGGGTGGGTTCAGATCAGTAGTGGAGAGGGTGGGTTCAGATCAGTAGTGGAGACGGGTGGGTTCAGATCAGTAGTGGAGAGGGTGGGTTCAGATCAGTAGTGGAGAGGGTGTGGCCAGTAGTGGAGACGGGTGGGTTCAGATCAGTAGTGGAGACGGGTGGGTTCAGATCAGTAGTGGAGAGGGTGGGTTCAGATCAGTAGTGGAGAGGGTGGGTTCAGATCAGTAGTGGAGAGGGTGTGGCCAGTAGTGGAGACGGGTGGGTTCAGATCAGTAGTGGAGACGGGTGGGTTCAGATCAGTAGTGGAGAGGGTGGGTTCAGATCAGTAGTGGAGAGGGTGGGTTCAGATCAGTAGTGGAGACGGGTGGGTTCAGATCAGTAGTGGAGACGGGTGGGTTCAGATCAGTAGTGGAGAGGGTGGGTTCAGATCAGTAGTGGAGAGGGTGGGTTCAGATCAGTAGTGGAGAGGGTGGGTTCAGATCAGTAGTGGAGACGGGTGGGTTCAGATCAGTAGTGGAGACGGGTGGGTTCAGATCAGTAGTGGAGAGGGTGGGTTCAGATCAGTAGTGGAGAGGGTGGGTTCAGATCAGTAGTGGAGAGGGTGGGTTCAGATCAGTAGTGGAGAGGGTGGGTTCAGATCAGTAGTGGAGAGGGTGTGGCCAGTAGTGGAGACGGGTGGGTTCAGATCAGTAGTGGAGACGGGTGGGTTCAGATTAGTAGTGGAGAGGGTGGGTTCAGATCAGTAGTGGAGAGGGTGGGTTCAGATCAGTAGTGGAGAGGGTGTGGCCAGTAGTGGAGACGGGTGGGTTCAGATCAGTAGTGGAGACGGGTGGGTTCAGATTAGTAGTGGAGAGGGTGGGTTCAGATCAGTAGTGGAGAGGGTGGGTTCAGATCAGTAGTGGAGACGGGTGGGTTCAGATCAGTAGTGGAGATGGGTGGGTTCAGATCAGTAGTGGAGAGGGTGGGTTCAGATCAGTAGTGGAGAGGGTGGGTTCAGATCAGTAGTGGAGAGGGTGGGTTCAGATCAGTAGTGGAGACGGGTGGGTTCAGATCAGTAGTGGAGACGGGTGGGTTCAGATCAGTAGTGGAGAGGGTGGGTTCAGATCAGTAGTGGAGAGGGTGGGTTCAGATCAGTAGTGGAGAGGGTGGGTTCAGATCAGTAGTGGAGAGGGTGGGTTCAGATCAGTAGTGGAGAGGGGTGGGTTCAGATCAGTAGTGGAGAGGGGTGGGTTCAGATCAGTAGTGGAGAGGGTGGGTTCAGATCAGTAGTGGAGAGGGTGGGTTCAGATCAGTAGTGGAGACGGGTGGGTTCAGATCAGTAGTGGAGAGGGGTGGGTTCAGATCAGTAGTGGAGAGGGGTGGGTTCAGATCAGTAGTGGAGAGGGTGGGTTCAGATCAGTAGTGGAGAGGGTGGGTTCAGATCAGTAGTGGAGAGGGTGGGTTCAGATCAGTAGTGGAGAGGGTGGGTTCAGATCAGTAGTGGAGACGGGTGGGTTCAGATCAGTAGTGGAGACGGGTGGGTTCAGATCAGTAGTGGAGAGGGTGGGTTCAGATCAGTAGTGGAGACGGGTGGGTTCAGATCAGTAGTGGAGAGGGGTGGGTTAAGATCAGTAGTGGAGAGGGTGGGTTCAGATCAGTAGTGGAGAGGGTGGGTTCAGATTAGTAGTGGAGAGGGTGGGTTCAGATTAGTAGTGGAGAGGGTGGGTTCAGATTAGTAGTGGAGAGGGTGGGTTCAGATTAGTAGTGGAGAGGGTGGGTTCAGATTAGTAGTGGAGAGGGTGGGTTCAGATCAGTAGTGGAAAGGGTGGGTTCAGATCAGTAGTGGAGACGGGTGGGTTCAGATCAGTAGTGGAAAGGGTGGGTTCAGATCAGTAGTGGAGAGGGTGGGTTCAGATCAGTAGTGGAAAGGGTGGGTTCAGATCAGTAGTGGAGAGGGTGGGTTCAGATCAGTAGTGGAGAGGGTGGGTTCAGATCAGTAGTGGAGAGGGTGGGTTCAGATCAGTAGTGGAGACGGGTGGGTTCAGATCAGTAGTGGAAAGGGTGGGTTCAGATCAGTAGTGGAGAGGGTGGGTTCAGATCAGTAGTGGAAAGGGTGGGTTCAGATCAGTAGTGGAGAGGGTGGGTTCAGATCAGTAGTGGAGAGGGTGGGTTCAGATCAGTAGTGGAGAGGGTGGGTTCAGATTAGTAGTGGAGAGGGTGTGGCCAGTAGTGGAGAGGGTGGGTTCAGATCAGTAGTGGAGAGGGTGGGTTCAGATCAGTAGTGGAGAGGGTGGGTTCAGATCAGTAGTGGAGAGGGTGGGTTCAGATTAGTAGTGGAGAGGGTGGGTTCAGATTAGTAGTGGAGAGGGTGGGTTCAGATTAGTAGTGGAGAGGGTGGGTTCAGATTAGTAGTGGAGAGGGTGGGTTCAGATTAGTAGTGGAGAGGGTGGGTTCAGATCAGTAGTGGAAAGGGTGGGTTCAGATCAGTAGTGGAGACGGGTGGGTTCAGATCAGTAGTGGAAAGGGTGGGTTCAGATCAGTAGTGGAGAGGGTGGGTTCAGATCAGTAGTGGAAAGGGTGGGTTCAGATCAGTAGTGGAGAGGGTGGGTTCAGATCAGTAGTGGAGAGGGTGGGTTCAGATCAGTAGTGGAGAGGGTGGGTTCAGATTAGTAGTGGAGAGGGTGTGGCCAGTAGTGGAGAGGGTGGGTTCAGATCAGTAGTGGAGAGGGTGTGGCCAGTAGTGGAGAGGGTGGGTTCAGATCAGTAGTGGAGAGGGTGGGTTCAGATCAGTAGTGGAGAGGGTGGGTTCAGATCAGTAGTGGAGAGGGTGGGTTCAGATTAGTAGTGGAGAGGGTGGGTTCAGATTAGTAGTGGAGAGGGTGGGTTCAGATTAGTAGTGGAGAGGGTGGGTTCAGATTAGTAGTGGAGAGGGTGGGTTCAGATTAGTAGTGGAGAGGGTGGGTTCAGATCAGTAGTGGAAAGGGTGGGTTCAGATCAGTAGTGGAGACGGGTGGGTTCAGATCAGTAGTGGAAAGGGTGGGTTCAGATCAGTAGTGGAGAGGGTGGGTTCAGATCAGTAGTGGAAAGGGTGGGTTCAGATCAGTAGTGGAGAGGGTGGGTTCAGATCAGTAGTGGAGAGGGTGGGTTCAGATCAGTAGTGGAGAGGGTGGGTTCAGATTAGTAGTGGAGAGGGTGTGGCCAGTAGTGGAGAGGGTGGGTTCAGATCAGTAGTGGAGAGGGTGGGTTCAGATCAGTAGTGGAGACGGGTGGGTTCAGATCAGTAGTGGAAAGGGTGGGTTCAGATCAGTAGTGGAGAGGGTGGGTTCAGATCAGTAGTGGAAAGGGTGGGTTCAGATCAGTAGTGGAGAGGGTGGGTTCAGATCAGTAGTGGAGAGGGTGGGTTCAGATCAGTAGTGGAGAGGGTGGGTTCAGATTAGTAGTGGAGAGGGTGTGGCCAGTAGTGGAGAGGGTGGGTTCAGATCAGTAGTGGAGAGGGTGGGTTCAGATCAGTAGTGGAGAGGGTGGGTTCAGATCAGTAGTGGAGAGGGTGGGTTCAGATTAGTAGTGGAGAGGGTGGGTTCAGATTAGTAGTGGAGAGGGTGGGTTCAGATTAGTAGTGGAGAGGGTGGGTTCAGATTAGTAGTGGAGAGGGTGGGTTCAGATTAGTAGTGGAGAGGGTGGGTTCAGATCAGTAGTGGAAAGGGTGGGTTCAGATCAGTAGTGGAGACGGGTGGGTTCAGATCAGTAGTGGAAAGGGTGGGTTCAGATCAGTAGTGGAGAGGGTGGGTTCAGATCAGTAGTGGAAAGGGTGGGTTCAGATCAGTAGTGGAGAGGGTGGGTTCAGATCAGTAGTGGAGAGGGTGGGTTCAGATCAGTAGTGGAGAGGGTGGGTTCAGATTAGTAGTGGAGAGGGTGTGGCCAGTAGTGGAGAGGGTGGGTTCAGATCAGTAGTGGAGAGGGTGGGTTCAGATCAGTAGTGGAGAGGGTGGGTTCAGATCAGTAGTGGAGAGGGTGGGTTCAGATTAGTAGTGGAGAGGGTGGGTTCAGATTAGTAGTGGAGAGGGTGGGTTCAGATTAGTAGTGGAGAGGGTGGGTTCAGATTAGTAGTGGAGAGGGTGGGTTCAGATTAGTAGTGGAGAGGGTGGGTTCAGATCAGTAGTGGAAAGGGTGGGTTCAGATCAGTAGTGGAGACGGGTGGGTTCAGATCAGTAGTGGAAAGGGTGGGTTCAGATCAGTAGTGGAGAGGGTGGGTTCAGATCAGTAGTGGAAAGGGTGGGTTCAGATCAGTAGTGGAGAGGGTGGGTTCAGATCAGTAGTGGAGAGGGTGGGTTCAGATCAGTAGTGGAGAGGGTGGGTTCAGATTAGTAGTGGAGAGGGTGTGGCCAGTAGTGGAGAGGGTGGGTTCAGATCAGTAGTGGAGAGGGTGGGTTCAGATCAGTAGTGGAGAGGGTGGGTTCAGATTAGTAGTGGAAAGGGTGGGTTCAGATCAGTAGTGGAGAGGGTGGGTTCAGATCAGTAGTGGAGAGGGTGGGATAGTGAGAATACAACATTGGGATTACCTCAAAGCAGATGTTCTCTCCCTCTTTGTCGCAGTCCAACCACAAAACCACGTAGTCACATCCCTTGGCTTCGACCTGGAGATAGATAGTGACAGAATTATTTTTTAAAGGAGACCAATCAACTGATATAGAGAGGGGGGGTTGGAACAGCTAAATGAACGATTGACAGGAAAATGAACCTGTTCCCAAAGGTCAAAACCCTTCAGATGTGACTAGAGACACAGACGAACCTGTAGGAACTTGACCATGTTGAGTTTGGGGTTGGCCTCCTTCTTCTCCGTAGGGGCTTTAGTGAAGAGTTCAGCTGGGTCCACCTTGTCCCAGTTATTATACTTCCCTGGAGACAGAACAGGGACCGGAGTTATCAAGTTATCCAACCAATGGGCCCACAGATTTGGGACAGATTGAATCCAGTCAAAAGTGTAGGATTTAGCCTAAATCAAGAAAAAAATCCCACCTATGAAATCCAGACTCATGACATGCCCACACACTGACGTCATCTTAAAGCGCACGCTCTGGCCTGAGAAGGTGCCCATGTACTCGTGGACCGAACATGCTCCGTTGAGACCTTTGCGACTGGAGCAGCTGCCTGGGTTAAGAAGAGAGACGAGAAGAGTTAGCCTAGATTAGGGTGCCATATGGGATGCACACCCGGTCAACATTATAGGCTATATACACACTCCGAACCAACGGCCGAACATACAAAATACATCCTTCTATTCATTAGAAAAAAAGGAAATGACATTGGGCGTCTCACAAATGGCACCCTATTCCCTATATAGTGCACTGCTTTTGACTCTGGCCCATAGGAATCTGGCCAAAAGCAGTGCACTATATAGGGAGTAGGGTGCCATTTTGGACGCAAACCCTAGGCTACTTGACAAGGGTAGGTAAGGAGTGGGACTCTTCCCATCCATTTGAGACGACCCTTGTTAAAATACCTTTTGTGGAACCATCTGGCCTTCAGGTGACAACACGGGAAGAGGAAAAGCTACCTAGCTGCTTCCTTGGTCAAACCAATCAAATGTTGTCCTATTAAAATGTCATGACTCACTGTTAATACAGATTCTAACTTTTTCGGGAGGTTATTTCACACACAAAAAAAACTGAACCTAATAGGATGATTCAACTCTTATGGAAAAGGATTTCCAAGTGTATCAAGGCTAAACTATAGTGGAAACTCTTCTCGTCTTCCCTGTCACGGGGCTTGTGCTACCTGAGCTAAACGCTACGTAGTGACCAAGTCAAGTTAATGACATGCCTCTCTCAAGGCTGAATGCTAATGGGGTACACGCATGGTAAAGACCATAGTAATGAGAGGGACAGGGAGCCAGTGAATGAGTGACCCCCCCCCCCCCCCTCTACCCACCCATAGCTGTGACGCTGACCGCCCTCCAGGCCCCCCACATCCCCCCCTATCCATAGCTGTGACGCTGACCGCCCTCCAGCCCCCCCCCACCCATAGCTGTGACGCTGACCGCCCTCCAGCCCCGCACATCCCCCCCTATCCATAGCTGTGACGCTGACCGCCCTCCAGCCCCCCCCCACCCATAGCTGTGACGCTGACCGCCCTCCAGCCCCCCCTCCCCCCACCCATAGCTGTGACGCTGACCGCCCTCCAGCCCCCCCTACCCATAGCTGTGACGCTGACCCCCCCCCCCCCACCCATACAATCCCAGATGCATAAATATGTCCCCCCGGTTCGAGACGATGGACATCAGCTCTGAGCGAACCAAAGGGTACCAATAGCCCCAAAGAGCAGCAGCAGCCGAGACAGAAAGCTACATAATCCCACAGCAGCAGCCGAGAGAAAGCTACATAATCCCACAGCAGCAGCCGAGAGAAAGCTACAGAATCCCACAGCATAGCAGAGAGAAAGCTACAGAATCCCACAGCACAGCAGAGACAGAAAGCTACAGAATCCCACAGCAGCAGCCGAGAGAAAGCTACAGAATCCCACAGCATAGCAGAGAGAAAGCTACAGAATCCCACAGCAGCAGCAGAGACAGAAAGCTACAGAATCCCACAGCAGCAGCAGAGACAGAAAGCTACAGAATCCCACAGCAGCAGCCGAGAGAAAGCTACAGAATCCCACAGCATAGCAGAGACAGAAAGCTACAGAATCACACAGCAGCAGCCAAGAGAAAGCTACAGAATCACACAGCACAGCAGAGAGAAAGCTACAGAATCCCACAGCAGCAGCCGAGAGAAAGCTACAGAATCCCACAGCAGCAGCCGAGAGAAAGCTACATAATCCCACAGCAGCAGCCGAGAGAAAGCTACAGAATCCCACAGCAGCAGCCGAGAGAAAGCTACAGAATCCCACAGCACAGCAGAGACAGAAAGCTACAGAATCCCACAGCATAGCAGAGAGAGAAAGCTACAGAATCCCACAGCAGCAGCCGAGAGAAAGCTACAGAATCCCACAGCATAGCAGAGAGAAAGCTACAGAATCCCACAGCAGCAGCAGAGACAGAAACAGACTCCAGAACCGGAAGCCAGAACTTCCAGAACTCAACATGCAACAGCTCCAGGTGAGATAGAAGTTTCTGTTGTTATTGATCTGTTTGTAACTAGCCAGTGGTACTGTCCAGGGGATGCTTGATGAGGGGCTAGGGACTAGAGACAACTTTCACTATGAATGTTGAATGCTCTTGATTGCCATTGGCTATTACTGTGCAGTGGGGCTTCGGCTTTATGTTAAGACAGACTATGTGCTTTGATTGTGTATATTCCTCCTATAAAGTTGGAATTGCTATCAGGCTAATTCTTATAGCAGAGTATGAGCTACTGACTGACCGGCTGAGGATTTTTTTTAATGGAAGGTCAAACCGTCAAATTAATTGTTTGTTTGAGTTTTCATTCGAATGGTTTTATGGTACAGGAGTTGAATGTAGCTATGGATTTTCTGGCATTTGGACAAATTCCTTTTAACAGTTTAAAGAGCTGGTTAAAAAAATACATTTCATTTAAGCTAAGGCTAGTTGTTGTATTTAGTTGCACAGATGTAATGTTCACTCCCTGGTGTTTTACTCAGCTTCAGCTGCCAGTAGCCTAATGACAGGACATTATGTAATTAAACCAGGGACAGTAAATCCCTGGGTTTAACAATGATATTCAACCCCCTTGTGTTGTGTTTTCCGTGTTCGGCTCCAGCTCAACATTGATACTCAACGCTCTGTGTTTTCTCCCTTGGTGTGTTTTCCTACGCAGCTCCTGCGTCTGCTGCTCCTGCGCTTGCTGGGTCACTGCCTGTGTGCTTCCTGGGTCACTGCCTGTGTGCTTCCTGGGTCACTGCCTGTGTGTGCCCCTGGGTGGCCAGTGTGTGGACAAGAGCTTCTGCACTAGCAGCCTGGAGGAGTACCACGCACAGCTAGCAGCCTGGAGGAGTACCACGCACGGCTAGTCAGCCTGGAGGAGTACCACGCACGGCTAGTCAGCCTGGAGGAGTACCACGCACGGCTAGTCAGCCTGGAGGAGTACCACGCACGGCTAGTCAGCCTGGAGGAGTACCACGCACGGCTAGTCAGCCTGGAGGAGTACCACGCACGGCTAGTCAGCCTGGAGGAGTACCACGCACGGCTAGTCAGCCTGGAGGAGTACCACGCACGGCTAGTCAGCCTGGAGGAGTACCACGCACGGCTAGTCAGCCTGGAGGAGTACCACACACGGCTAGTCAGCCTGGAGGAGTACCACGCACGGCTAGTCAGCCTGGAGGAGTACCACGCACAGCTAGTCAGCCTGGAGGAGTACCACGCACAGCTAGTCAGCCTGGAGGAGTACCACGCACGGCTAGTCAGCCTGGAGGAGTACCACGCACGGCTAGTCAGCCTGGAGGAGTACCACACACGGCTAGTCAGCCTGCCCAACCGCCTCAACAAACGCAGTGTAGCCGCCTGGACCTACGTGTGAGTACCTTTACTATTTTTATTTTATTTTTTATTTTTAAATGACAGTTTCTTTACCAGATGGATGGATTGGAAGGAATGTATTACACTATTAAAATCCATGTACAGCCACACACTTATGAGTGCTAATCACCATTGCAGCCTTGCTTACTAGGCTTCTGAGACTGTGTGCAATGCATGTTTCCTTTCTAGGATATAAAATGTATGTATTTTTTCAAGGAAGTATTTTGTGACTTTTGGTTCCGAGTCTGATTATCTTGTTTTCTCTTCCTCCTTCTAGACAAAACATCGACTTGAACCGGGTTCCTCAGGTCCTGTATGAAGCCAACTGCCTTGAAAGCCACTCCTGTAAGGGTTTGGACAGCACCCCCAGCCTGGAGACAATCCCCATCACCCTCAGGATGCCCGTGTTGAGGAAAACCCCCCACTGTGCCTCCTTCTCCCTGGAGTTCGAGCCCATCAATATAGCCTGTATATGCGCCACTTCCAGACAAAGCTGATTTCGAACTGCTCGATTGTAAATTAAAGTATTTATTTATTTTGGTTATAAATGTTGAGGCTATAAATGAGATTTAATGTGTGTTTTGAATGTTTTTTTTTGACATAAGGGTAAAGATGTATTATTATTGTTATTATTGACATCACTCAGTCTAAGTTCAAACTCATGTTAGTTGTTTGCTATGACATTGAAAATATCTTGGTCATTGGTCAAGAATAAATCAAATGTTCACTTACCATCTGCTTAAAGCTTAAAACAGTAAATAAACTCATTTTACAGCACAAAACAACGTGTTTCTCTGTTGCTTTACATGGAGTTAATCATATTAGATATGGAATTACTCACAAGGTGAAAGATAACTAACTACTTCTGCTGGCTTTTCCCTGATAAATGGCTGTTGATTCCTAGCTTGCTAGGTGTTTACAATAAGGAAGTTAGCTAGCTAACTAGTTGCTTTAACATAGTAAGCATTAGAGATCACTTACCTTTAGATAGGATTTTGGCAATTGACTGAGCTAACGACGGCTTCTCCGCTACCATCAAAACTGTCTTCATGACTGGAAACTGCACAGCGACACTAGCTAGCCGGCTGAGAACAAATAGCTGCTATTTACAAAATGTAAATAACAATATTCTATTTAGATGTAATTACAATAATGGAACTCGTGAATACAAGTTATAAGAAGCATAAATGCCATGGAAAAGCTAATTATCAAGTTAGTGGCTGGCACAAAAGAAACACAATGCCGCCATGACAGTTTCTAGATGCTCTTCCAGGTGAAAGTGTAACGTGACCGGAAGTAGATCCGAAATATTGGTGAATTGAGTATCGGCACAGAGAGAATTTGGTATCGGTCTGCAGAGCTGCCAGCTCTCACGCATTTGACCCTATTCTCACGCTCACACGGCTTATATCTCACGCTTTGAAAAGTACTGTTTTTATTTTTCTAATTAGTCCATTGTATAGTCAGTGCGTTAACTTTTCAACTGTACTCCAAATCGTTTCGAATTCAGAGCATCTGCGACTGCAATTTAACATCATGAGCGGAACCTCTATCATTGCGCCTGGCTTGGCACATCACTGTGAACCCCCGTCACATTGAAGCATATGATTGGTCTAGTTATGTAAGGGATCAAGGGGATTGGATGCATTTTCTTAAAGAAACGCCCCTCAAAATTAGAGTGGCGCTGAATGGAGAGCGAGAACGTTCTCCGCTGAGTTTATAAAACTGTAAAAAGAGCCGCATGGGAGCGCTGTTTTATGTACAAAGTTATCAGCAAAATGAGGTTGCTGTTACACCCGTCCCTATTGCAGAATGCAGCCTTTTGACAGCAAGTACTAAAATCGATTTAATCCACGCTTGCATTAGTCCCCTCGTTTGGTGATTGGAATGTAGGTTGTGACAACGAAAAAGCAGCAGAGCCCTAAATACAGTATGTTGCGGGAAAGTTTGGTAGGGTGACCTGATTTGTAACTATGAAAATAATTTTGTCGAACAGATTGTGAACCCAAAAGTGTACTTTTTTGATTCTAGAGGGGGAACAAAACATCGGGAAAAAAATGTGGTTAGTTGGGGCAAATTTATGCCATCTTTCTTCAGGAGATTTAATCTATTTTCTTTATTTAGTCTGATCAGTGGAACAATTCTCATTCTTAACAATGGGCTAAAACATAGAGTAATTACTGTTCTTTTCTGCAAGAACACTACAGTTATTCCCCACACTTATTTTATATTCCACTTCTTCACAATTTTTCCAGTGTTATCACATATTGAAATCTGATATGCCTACTTGTGTCTTTGAAAATGAATGATATGAGGCTATGTATTTTTTCAGCCATTCATGGACAGTTTTGAATAAGTCATACAAATAAGCATTGGATATTAAATGCTCCAGGAATCAAATATAATTTTTGACATTTTAGTATTTTGCACATGCTAGGGAGAGATGGTAGGGGGACTCACAGCTCATAAACACATCATATTTTGTCTATGTAGAGTAAGATAATAGCAAGGATCTTCAACTGGCAGGCATAAACTACCTGAATATTGATATTCATTAGATTTTCATAAAGGTTGGGTGATTTTGAGAAATTAGTTGAACATTTTCAAACACCCAGCACTTGGGAAACTCAGGTGTGGCCAACGAAAAAGCAGTTTATCGACAAGGAGACTGCGATATATGATTTGGTTACCCACTGCCATCAACCATTAATATAAGTATTTCCCGTGGTGTAGTGGTAACACTCCCCGGCACGTGTCGCATACAACTTTCCACCTGAGAACAGGGGTCAATCCCTGCTTCCAACCTTCCCACTGTTTCTCCCATTTGCTTGTCTCCCTATCACATTTAATTACAGCCTGAATAAAGTGTCAAACCACCGGAAAACGATGTTAAAAACCATATTAGCATACTTTAAATTTCATCCCCCCCAAAAAAATCTCAAAGTAACAAAGTCGTCGAATTTTGAGTGTTCATTTAATTTTCAAAGCATCCTGAATACAATAAATAAATAAAATCCACCCTGGTCATAGGCCTAAGCCATGTCAAAATACATAGAATTGCAGGAAATTAGCTTTAAAATAGTAACATTTTCCTGGGGGGAGGACCCCCAATCCCCCCCCCGTTTAGGGGTTGTGCCAGGAGGCAATGAAATTCACATAGCAAATCTCACTCCAAGCTTTCTTCAAAAGTTGGCAGCCCTGGGTCTATGTTTCGTATGGAGATTGTTTAGGAAAGCTTTCTTTGCCATCTCTGGTAAGTATGTACTGTGTTATAAAAGCTCATACAGTGGTAACTAAAAGGAACAATGAGGTAAGCTACTTTGATCAATCATTTGCTATTAACGCAAAGGAGACTGTTGACACTTTAAACACGTTCCTAAAAAAAAAAAATCCATAGGCTGGTAAAGTGTAGGACTCTACTGTGGTCCTCTGTAGCTCAGCTGGTAGAGCACGGCGCTTGTAACGCCAAGGTAGTGGGTTCGATCCCCGGGACCACCCATACATAAAAAATGTATGCACGCATGACCGTAAGTCGCTTTGGATAAAAGCGTCTGCTAAATGGCATATTATCATTATTACTACTGTAAATGGTACTGTGTAGAACTCTACTGTAAATGGGGTACTGTGTAGGACTCTACTGTAAATGGGGTACTGTGTAGGACTCTACTGTAAATGGGGTACTGTGTAGGACTCTACTGTAAATGGGGTACTGTGTAGGACTCTACTGTAAATGGGGTACTTTCATTCTCTGTTTCATTCTCTCTATGCAATAAAACATATTCTCTCACGCACACATGAGCACTATGGACTGGAAGAGAGTATTCAGGATATTGTGGCCGCTACACAGACGCACGCACGCACACACTCACACACACACACACACACACACAAGAACAAGAACAAGAACAGTAATTACTCTGTTTTAGCCCATTGTTAAAAATGAGAACTGTTCCACTGATCAGACTAAATAAAGAAAATAGATAAAATCTCCTGAAGAGAAGATGACATGAATTTGCCCCAACTAACCACATTATCTTTTGATGTTTTGTTCAACACTGAGCAAGCAGGAAAAGAGGGGAAACAGTTGACATCATATGGATAACTGGCAGGAATACCGTTTTATTTCTCTAAAATAAATTGCGTATTAAAATACATGAACAGTAAAATGAAGACATTTATTTAGGCTTTATTTTTGATGAGCCTCTTGACACTGGTTGAAATTACATTGAACCAACATGGAATAGACATTGAATTGACGTCTGTGCCCAGTGGGTAATGATTGAAACACAAGACAAAATTACAAAACATTATGTTCATCCAGAGGTAGTTTCTACCAGACAAAAAGGGTAATACGTCACAGCAGCCTAGCCTAGCGGCAGACAGACAGAGAGACCAGGGACCAGAGGATAAGTGGCATCTATTGTGATAGACATTTAGTGGTGCATAATGAATCAATAATGATATGTTGAATGGATGGGTTGGTGGGTTAGTGGGTGAATTAATGATTGAAATGAATGAAAAAATGCTAATGATTCAGGATGTAGGCCTACCAGAAAATGGTTGGAAACGTATTCTATTCTGTGTCAGCACAGTGGGGAGCTGTAAAGTAGAGAGTGGAAAAGTTCAAACCACAATAAGGACCACTTAATCAACCACTGAAAGGCTATTTGAAGAGAATGAGGGAGATATACAGTGCATTCGGAAAGTATTCAGACCCTTTGACTTTTTCCACATTTTGTTACATTACAGCCTTATTCTAAAATAGATTAAATAAAATGTTTTCCTCATCAATCTACACACAATACCCTGTAATGACAAAGCGAAAACAGGGTTTTAAATTTTTTTGCAAATGTATTAAAAATACAAAACAGAAATACCGTATTTACATAACTATTCAGACCCTTTGCTATGAGACTCGAAATTGAGCTCAGATGCATCCTGTTACCATTGATCATCCTTGAGATGTTTCTACAACTTGATTGGAGTCCACATGTGGCAAATTCAATTGATTATACATGATTTGGAACTGCACACACCTGTCTATATAAGGTCCCACAGTTGACAGTGCATGTCAGAACAAAAACCAAGCCATGAGGTCGAAGGAATTGTCCGTAGCGCTCCGGATTGTATCGAGGCCCAGATCTGGGGAAGGGAATCAAAAAATGTCTGCTGCATTGAAAGTCCCCAAGAACACAGTGGCCTCCATCATTCTTAAATGGAAGAAGTTTGGAACCACCAAGACTCTTCCTAGAGCTGGCCGCCTGGCCAAACTGAGCAGTCGGAGGAGAAGGGCCTTGGTCGGGGAGGTGACCAATAACCCGATGGTCACTCTGACAAAGCTCCAGAGTTCCTCTGTGGAGATGGGAGAAGCTTCCAGATGGACAACCATCTCTGCAGCACACCACCAATCAGGCCTTTATGGTAGAGTGGCCAGACAGAAGCCACTCCTCAGTAAAAGGCACATGACAGTCAGGAGTTTGCCAAAAGGCACCTCAGACCATGAAAAACAAGATTCTCTGGTCTGAACCATTGAACTCTATGTTTTGAATGCCAAGCGTCACGTCTGGAGGAAACCTGGCACCATCCCTACTGTGCAGCATGGTGGTGGCAGCATCATGCTGTGGGGATTTTTTTCAGCAGCAGGGACTGGGAGACTAGTCAGGATCAAAGGAAATATGAACAGAGCAAAGTACAGAGAGATCCTTAATTAAAACCTGCTCAAGAGTGCTCAGGACCTCAGACTGGGGCGAAGGTTCACCTTCCAACAGGACAACAACCCTAAGCACACAGCCAAGGCAACGCATGAGTGGCTTCGGGACAAGTCTCTGAATGTCCTTGAGTGGCCCAGCCAGAGCCCGGACTTGAACCCGATCGAGCATCTCTGGAGAGACCTGAATATAGCTGTGCAGCGATGCTCCCCATCCAACCTGACAGAGCTTGAGAGGATCTGCAGAGAATAATGGGAGAAACTCCCCAAATACAGGTGTGCCAAGCTTGTAGCTTCATACCCAAGAAGACTCGAGGCTGTAATCGCTGCAAAAGGTGCTTCAACTGAGTAAAGGGTCTGAATACTTTTGTAAATGTGATATTTCCGTTTTTGTTAGTTTTTTTTATTGGCAAACATTTCTAAAAACCTGTTTTTGCTTTGTCATTATGGGGTATTGTGCGTAGATTGATGAGCGAAAAAAACAATTTAATTCATTTTAGAATAAGGCTGTAATTTAACAAAATGTGGAAAAAGTCAAGGGGTTTGAATGCTTTCCGAATGCACTATAATTCAGGGTGCTATTTTCTTTTATGTCCACTAGATGGCAGAGGAGGCTATAACAAATGTTTTGATGCCCTTCAATCTGATTCTACTCCTCACCAATGAACAGGCGGGTGCTCATATTTCTTAGAGGCTCATCAAAAATAAAGCCTAAATAAATGTCTTCATTTTACTGTTAATGTATTTTAATATGCAATTTATTTTAGAGAAATAAAACGATATTCCTGCCAGTTATCCATAT
>NW_028162880.1:0-40000 GCF_964263955.1 Coregonus lavaretus
ACTCTGTCTATACCAACTGATCCCTTCAAACTACCTAAACTCTGTCTATACTGACTGATCCCTTCAAACTACCTAAACTCTGTCTATACCGACTGATCCCTTCAAACTACCTAAACTCTGTCTATACCGACTGATCCCTTCAAACTACCTAAACTCTGTCTATACCAACAGATCCCTTCAAACTACCTAAACTCTGTCTATACCGACTGATCCCTTCAAACTACCTAAACTCTGTCTATACCGACTGATCCCTTCAAACTACCTAAACTCTGTCTATACCGACTGATCCCTTCAAACTACCTAAACTCTTTCTATACCGACTGATCCCTTCAAACTACCTAAACTCTGTCTATACTGACTGATCCCTTCAAACTACCTAAACTCTGTCTATACCGACTGATCCCTTCAAACTACCTAAACTCTGTCTATACCAACTGATCCCTTCAAACAACCTAAACTCTGTCTATACCGACTGATCCCTTCAAACTACCTAAACTCTGTCTATACTGACTGATCCCTTCAAACTACCTAAACTCTGTCTATACCAACTGATCCCTTCAAACTGCCTAAACTCTGTCTATACCGACTGATCCCTTCAAACTACCTAAACTCTGTCTATACCGACTGATCCCTTCAAACTACCTAAACTCTGTCTATACCGACTGATCCCTTCAAACTACCTAAACTCTTTCTATACCGACTGATCCCTTCAAACTACCTAAACTCTGTCTATACCGACTGATCCCTCCCTTCAAACTACCTAAACTCTGTCTATACCAACTGATCCCTTCAAACTACCTAAACTCTGTCTATACCGACTGATCCCTTCAAACAACCTAAACTCTGTCTATACCGACTGATCCCTTCAAACTACCTAAACTCTGTCTATCCCGACTGATCCCTTCAAACAACCTAAACTCTGTCTATACCGACTGATCCCTTCAAACTACCTAAACTCTGTCTACACCGACTGATCCCTTCAAACTACCTAAACTCTGTCTATACCGACTGATCCCTTCAAACTACCTAAACTCTGTCTATACCGACTGATCCCTTCAAACTACCTAAACTCTGTCTATACCGACTGATCCCTTCAAACTACCTAAACTCTGTCTATACCGACTGATCCCTTCAAACTACCTAAACTCTGTCTATACCGACTGATCCCTTCAAACTACCTAAACTCTGTCTATACCGACTGATCCCTTCAAACTACCTAAACTCTGTCTATACCGACTGATCCCTTCAAACTACCTAAACTCTGTCTATACCGACTGATCCCTTCAAACTACCTAAACTCTGTCTATACCAACTGATCCCTTCAAACAACCTAAACTCTGTCTATACCGACTGATCCCTTCAAACAACCTAAACTCTGTCTATACCGACTGATCCCTTCAAACTACCTAAACTCTGTATATACCGACTGATCAATTCAAACTACCTAAACTCTGTCTATACCAACTGATCCCTTCAAACTACCTAAACTCTGTCTATACCAACTGATCCCTTCAAACTACCTAAACTCTGTCTATACCGACTGATCCCTTCAAACTACCTAAACTCTGTCTATACCGACTGATCCTTCAAACTACCTAAACTCTGTCTATACCGACTGATCCCTTCAAACTACCTAAACTCTGTCTATACTGACTGATCCCTTCAAACTACCTAAACTTTGTCTATACCAACTGATCCCTTCAAACTACCTAAACTCTGTCTATACTGACTGATCCCTTCAAACTACCTAAACTCTGTCTATACCGACTGATCCCTTCAAACTACCTAAACTCTGTCTATACCGACTGATCCCTTCAAACTACCTAAACTCTGTCTATGCTGACTGATCCCTTCAAACTACCTAAACTCTGTCTACCGACTGATCCCTTCAAACTACCTAAACTCTGTCTATACCAACTGATCCCTTCAAACAACCTAAACTCTGTCTATACCGACTGATCCCTTCAAACTACCTAAACTCTGTCTATACTGACTGATCCCTTCAAACTACCTAAACTCTGTCTATACCAACTGATCCCTTCAAACTGCCTAAACTCTGTCTATACCGACTGATCCCTTCAAACTACCTAAACTCTGTCTATACCGACTGATCCCTTCAAACTACCTAAACTCTGTCTATACCGACAGATCCCTTCAAACTACCTAAACTCTGTCTATACCAACTGATCCCTTCAAACTACCTAAACTCTGTCTATACCAACTGATCCCTTCAAACTACCTAAACTCTGTCTATACCAACTGATCCCTTCAAACTACCTAAACTCTGTCTATGCCGACTGATCCCTTCAAACTACCTAAACTCTGTCTATACCGACAGATCCCTTCAAACTACCTAAACTCTGTCTATACCAACTGATCCATTCAAACTACCTAAACTCTGTCTATACCAACAGATCCCTTCAAACTACCTAAACTCTGTCTATACCGACTGATCTCTTCAAACTACCTAAACTCTGTCTATACCGACTGATCCCTTCACACTACCTAAACTCTGTCTATACCAACTGATCCCTTCAAACTACCTAAACTCTGTCTATAACGACTGATCAATCAATCAATCAATCAATTTTATTTTATATAGCCCTTCTTACATCAGCTAATATCTCGAAGTGCTGTACAGAAACCCAGCCTAAAACCCCAAACAGCTAGTAATACAGGTGTAGAAGCACGGTGGCTAGGAAAAACTCCCTAGAAAGGCAAAACCTAGGAAGAAACCTAGAGAGGAACCAGGCTATGAGGGGTGGCCAGTCCTCTTCTGGCTGTGCCGGGTGGAGATTATAACAGAACCATGCCAAGATGTTCAAAAATGTTCATAAGTGACAAGCATGGTCAAATAATAATCAGGAATAAATCTCAGTTGGCTTTTCATAGCCGATCATTAGAGTTTAAAACAGCAGGTCTGGGACAGGTAGGGGTTCCATAACCGCAGGCAGAACAGTTTAAACTGGAATAGCAGCAAGGCCAGGCGGACTGGGGACAGCAAGGAGTCACCACGGCCGGTAGTCCCGACGTATGGTCCTAGGGCTCAGGTCTCTCAGTTGGCTTTTCATAGCCGATCATTAAAGAGTTGAAAACAGCAGGTCTGGGACAGGTAGGGGTTTCGTAGCCGCAGGCAGAACAGTTGAAACTGGAATAGCAGCAAGGCCAGGCGGACTGGGGACAGCAAGGTGTCATCATGCCCGGTAGTCCTGACGTATGGTCCTAGGGCTCAGGTTCTCAGAGAGAAAGAGAGAACGAGAGAATTAGAGAGAGCATACTTAAATTCACACAGGACACTGGATAAGACAGGAGAAGTACTCCAGGTATAACCAACTAACCCCAGCCCCCCGACACATAAACTACTGCAGCATAAATACTGGAGGCTGAGACAGGAGCGGTCCGGAGACACTGTGGCCCCATCCGAAGAAACCCCCGGACAGGGCCAAACAGGAAGGATATAACCCCACCCACTCCGCCAAAGCACAGCCCCCGCACCACTAGAGGGATATCCCCAACCACCAACTTACAATCCTGAGACAAGGCCGAGTATAGCCCACAGAGGTCTCCACCACAGCACAAACCAAGGGGGGGGGGCGCCAACCCAGACAGGAAGATCACGTCAGTAACTCAACCCACTCAAGTGACGCACCCCTCCCAGGGACGGCATGAAAGAGCACCAGCAAGCCAGTGACTCAGCCCCTGCAACAGGGTTAGAGGCAGAGAACCCCAGTGGAGAGGGGAACCGGCCCGGCAGAGACAGCAAGGGCTGTTCGTTGCTCCAGCCTTTCCGTTCACCTTCACACTCCTGGGCCAGACTACACTCAATCATATGACCTACTGAAGAGATAAGTCTTCAGTAAAGACTTAAAGGTTGAGACCGAGTCTGCGTCTCTCACATGGGTAGGCAGACTGTTCCATAAAAATGGAGATCTATAGGAGAAAGCCCTTTGCTGCCTTTGACACCATCGATCACCACATTCTTTTGGAGAGACTGGAAACCCAAATTGGTCTACACGGACAAGTTCTGGCCTGGTTTAGATCCTACCTGTCGGAAAGATATCAGTTTGTCTCTGTGAATGGTCTGTCCTCCGACAAATCAACTGTACATTTCGGTGTTCCTCAAGGTTCCGTTTTAGGACCACTATTGTTTTCACTATATATTTTACCTCTTGGGGATGTTATTCGAAAACATAATGTTAACTTTCACTGCTATGCGGATGACACACAGCTGTACATTTCAATGAAGCATGGTGAAGCCCCAAAATTGCCCTCGCTAGAAGCCTGTGTTTCAGACATAAGGAAGTGGATGGCTGAAAACTTTTTACTTTTAAACTCGGACAAAACAGAGATGCTTGTTCTAGGTCCCAAGAAACAAAGAGATCTTCTGTTAAATCTGACAATTCATCTTGATGGTTGTAAAGTCGTCTCAAATAAAACTGTGAAGGACCTAGGCGTTACTCTTGACCCTGATCTCTCTTTTGACGAACATATCAAGACTGTTTCAAGGACAGCTTTTTTCCATCTACGTAACATTGCAAAAATCAGAAATTTTCTGTCCAAAAATGATGCAGAAAAATTAATCCATGCATTTGTTACTTCTAGATTAGACTACTGCAATGCTCTATTTTCCGGCTACCCGGATAAAGCACTAAATAAACTTCAGTTAGTGCTAAATACGGCTGCTAGAATCCTGACTAGAACCAAGAAATTTGATCATATTACTCCAGTGCTAGCTTCCCTACACTGGCTTCCTGTTAAGGCAAGGGCTGATTTCAAGGTTTTACTGTTAACCTATAAAGCGTTACATGGGCTTGCTCCTACCTATCTTTCCGAGTTGGTCCTGCCGTACATACCAATACGTACGCTACGGTCACAAGACGCAGGCCTCCTAATTGTCCCTAGAATTTCTAAGCAGACTTAGAAATCAAACTACCTAAACTCTGTCTATACCGACTGATCCCTTCAAACTACCTAAACTCTGTCTACACCGACTGATCCCTTCAAACTACCTAAACTCTGTCTACACCGCGTGATCCCTTCAAACTACCTAAACTCTGTCTATACCAACTGATCCCTTCAAACTACCTAAACTCTGTCTATACCGACTGATCCCTTCAAACTACCTAAACTCTGTCTATACTGACTGATCCCTTCAAACTGCCTAAACTCTGTCTATACCGACTGATCCCTTCAAACTACCTAAACTCTGTCTATAACGACTGATCCCTTCAAACTACCTAAACTCTGTCTATACCGACTGATCCCTTCAAACTACCTAAACTCTGTCTATAACGACTGATCCCTTCAAACTACCTAAACTCTGTCTATACCGACTGATCCCTTCAAACTACCTAAACTCTGTCTACACCGACTGATCCCTTCAAACTACCTAAACTCTGTCTACACCGACTGATCCCTTCAAACTACCTAAACTCTGTCTATACCGCCTGATCCCTTCAAACTACCTAAACTCTGTCTATAACGACTGATCCCTTCAAACTACCTAAACTCTGTCTATACCGACTGATCCCTTCAAACTACCTAAACTCTGTCTACACCGACTGATCCCTTCAAACTACATAAACTCTGTCTATACCGCCTGATCCCTTCAAACTACCTAAACTCTGTCTATACCGACTGATCCCTTCAAACAACCTAAACTCTGTCTACACCGACTGATCCCTTCAAACTACCTAAACTCTGTCTACACCGACTGATCCCTTCAAACTACCTAAACTCTGTCTATACCAACTGATCCCTTCAAACTACCTAAACTCTGTCTATACCAACTGATCCCTTCAAACTACCTAAACTCTGTCTACACCGACTGATCCCTTCAAACTACCTAAACTATGTCTATACCGACTGATCCCTTCAAACTACCTAAACTCTGTCTATAACGACTGATCCCTTCAAACTACCTAAACTCTGTCTACACCGACTGATCCCTTCAAACTACCTAAACTCTGTCTATAACGACTGATCCCTTCAAACTACCTAAACTATCTATACCAACTGATCCCTTCAAACTACCTAAACTCTGTCTACACCGACTGATCCCTTCAAACTACCTAAACTCTGTCTATACCGACTGATCCCTTCAAACTACCTAAACTCTGTCTATACCGACTGATCCCTTCAAACTACCTAAACTCTGTCTACACCGACTGATCCCTTCAAACTACCTAAACTCTGTCTATACCAACTGATCCCTTCAAACAACCTAAACTCTGTCTATACCAACTGATCCCTTCAAACTACCTAAACTCTGTCTATACCAACTGATCCCTTCAAACTACCTAAACTCTGTCTATACCTACTGATCCCTTCAAACAACCTAAACTCTGTATATACCGACTGATCCCTTCAAACTACCTAAACTCTGTCTATACCAACTGATCCCTTCAAAGTATCTAAACTCTGTCTATACCGACTGATCCCTTCAAACTACCTAAACTCTGTCTATACCAACTGATCCCTTCAAACAACCTAAACTCTGTCTATACCGACTGATCCCTTCAAACTACCTAAACTCTGTCTACACCAACTGATCCCTTCAAACTACCTAAACTATGTCTATACCAACTGATCCCTTCAAACTACATAAACTCTGTCTACACCAACTGATCCCTTCAAACTACCTAAACTCTGTCTACACCGACTGATCCCTTCAAACTACCTAAACTCTGTCTATAACGACTGATCCCTTCAAACTACCTAAACTATCTATACCAACTGATCCCTTCAAACTACCTAAACTCTGTCTATACCGACTGATCCCTTCAAACAACCTAAACTCTGTCTACACCGACTGATCCCTTCAAACTACCTAAACTCTGTCTATACCGACTGATCCCTTCAAACAACCTAAACTCTGTCTACACCGACTGATCCCTTCAAACTACCTAAACTCTGTCTACACCGACTGATCCCTTCAAACAACCTAAACTCTGTCTACACCGACTGATCCCTTCAAACAACCTAAACTCTGTCTACACCAACTGATCCCTTCAAACTACCTAAACTCTGTCTACACCGACTGATCCCTTCAAACTACCTAAACTATCTATACCAACTGATCCCTTCAAACTACCTAAACTCTGTCTATACCAACTGATCCCTTCAAACAACCTAAACTCTGTCTATACCAACTGATCCCTTCAAACACCCTAAACTCTGTCTATACCAACTGATCCCTTCAAACTACCTAAACTCTGTCTATACCGACTGATCCCTTCAAACTACCTAAACTCTGTCTATAACGACTGATCCCTTCAAACTACCTAAACTCTGTCTATACCGACTGATACCTTCAAACTACCTAAACTCTGTCTATACCAACTGATCCCTTCAAACTACCTAAACTCTGTCTATACCAACTGATCCCTTCAAACAACCTAAACTCTGTCTATACCAACTGATCCCTTCAAACTACCTAAACTCTGTCTATACCAACTGATTTCTTCAAACTACCTAAACTCTGTCTATACCGACTGATCCCTTCAAACTACCTAAACTCTGTCTATACCAACTGATCCCTTCAAACTACCTAAACTCTGTCTATACCGACTGATCCCTTCAAACTACCTAAACTCTGTCTATACCGACTGATCCCTTCAAACTACCTAAACTCTGTCTATACCGACTGATCCCTTCAATCTGCCTAAACTCTGTCTACACCGACTGATCCCTTCAAACTACCTAAACTCTGTCTATACCAACTGATCCCTTCAAACTACCTAAACTCTGTCTATACCGCCTGATCCCTTCAAACTACCTAAACTCTGTCTATACCGCCTGATCCCTTCAAACTACCTAAACTCTGTCTATACCAACTGATCCCTTCAAACTACCTAAACTCTGTCTATACCAACTGATCCCTTCAAACTACCTAAACTCTGTCTATAACGACTGATCCCTTCAAACTACCTAAACTCTGTCTATACCGACTGATCCCTTCAAACTACCTAAACTCTGTCTACACCGACTGATCCCTTCAAACTACCTAAACTCTGTCTACACCGCCTGATCCCTTCAAACTACCTAAACTCTGTCTATACCAACTGATCCCTTCAAACTACCTAAACTCTGTCTATAACGACTGATCCCTTCAAACTACCTAAACTCTGTCTATACCGACTGATCCCTTCAAACTACCTAAACTCTGTCTACACCGACTGATCCCTTCAAACTACCTAAACTCTGTCTACACCGACTGATCCCTTCAAACTACCTAAACTCTGTCTATACCGCCTGATCCCTTCAAACTACCTAAACTCTGTCTATAACGACTGATCCCTTCAAACTACCTAAACTCTGTCTATACCGACTGATCCCTTCAAACTACCTAAACTCTGTCTACACCGACTGATCCCTTCAAACTACCTAAACTCTGTCTATACCTACTGATCCCTTCAAACAACCTAAACTCTGTATATACCGACTGATCCCTTCAAACTACCTAAACTCTGTCTATACCAACTGATCCCTTCAAAGTATCTAAACTCTGTCTATACCGACTGATCCCTTCAAACTACCTAAACTCTGTCTATACCAACTGATCCCTTCAAACAACCTAAACTCTGTCTATACCGACTGATCCCTTCAAACTACCTAAACTCTGTCTACACCAACTGATCCCTTCAAACTACCTAAACTATGTCTATACCAACTGATCCCTTCAAACTACATAAACTCTGTCTACACCAACTGATCCCTTCAAACTACCTAAACTCTGTCTACACCGACTGATCCCTTCAAACTACCTAAACTCTGTCTATAACGACTGATCCCTTCAAACTACCTAAACTATCTATACCAACTGATCCCTTCAAACTACCTAAACTCTGTCTATACCGACTGATCCCTTCAAACAACCTAAACTCTGTCTACACCGACTGATCCCTTCAAACTACCTAAACTCTGTCTATACCGACTGATCCCTTCAAACAACCTAAACTCTGTCTACACCGACTGATCCCTTCAAACTACCTAAACTCTGTCTACACCGACTGATCCCTTCAAACAACCTAAACTCTGTCTACACCGACTGATCCCTTCAAACAACCTAAACTCTGTCTACACCAACTGATCCCTTCAAACTACCTAAACTCTGTCTACACCGACTGATCCCTTCAAACTACCTAAACTATCTATACCAACTGATCCCTTCAAACTACCTAAACTCTGTCTATACCAACTGATCCCTTCAAACAACCTAAACTCTGTCTATACCAACTGATCCCTTCAAACACCCTAAACTCTGTCTATACCAACTGATCCCTTCAAACTACCTAAACTCTGTCTATAACGACTGATCCCTTCAAACTACCTAAACTCTGTCTATACCGACTGATACCTTCAAACTACCTAAACTCTGTCTATACCAACTGATCCCTTCAAACTACCTAAACTCTGTCTATAACGACTGATCCCTTCAAACTACCTAAACTCTGTCTATACCGACTGATACCTTCAAACTACCTAAACTCTGTCTATACCAACTGATCCCTTCAAACTACCTAAACTCTGTCTATACCAACTGATCCCTTCAAACAACCTAAACTCTGTCTATACCGACTGATACCTTCAAACTACCTAAACTCTGTCTATACCAACTGATCCCTTCAAACTACCTAAACTCTGTCTATACCAACTGATCCCTTCAAACAACCTAAACTCTGTCTATACCAACTGATCCCTTCAAACTACCTAAACTCTGTCTATACCAACTGATTTCTTCAAACTACCTAAACTCTGTCTATACCGACTGATCCCTTCAAACTACCTAAACTCTGTCTATACCAACTGATCCCTTCAAACTACCTAAACTATGTCTATACCGACTGATCCCTTCAAACTACCTAAACTCTGTCTATACCGACTGATCCCTTCAAACTACCTAAACTCTGTCTATACCGACTGATCCCTTCAAACTGCCTAAACTCTGTCTACACCGACTGATCCCTTCAAACTACCTAAACTCTGTCTATACCAACTGATCCCTTCAAACTACCTAAACTCTGTCTATACCGCCTGATCCCTTCAAACTACCTAAACTCTGTCTATACCGCCTGATCCCTTCAAACTACCTAAACTCTGTCTATACCAACTGATCCCTTCAAACTACCTAAACTCTGTCTATACCAACTGATCCCTTCAAACTACCTAAACTCTGTCTATAACGACTGATCCCTTCAAACTACCTAAACTCTGTCTATACCGACTGATCCCTTCAAACTACCTAAACTCTGTCTACACCGACTGATCCCTTCAAACTACCTAAACTCTGTCTACACCGCCTGATCCCTTCAAACTACCTAAACTCTGTCTATACCAACTGATCCCTTCAAACTACCTAAACTCTGTCTATAACGACTGATCCCTTCAAACTACCTAAACTCTGTCTATACCGACTGATCCCTTCAAACTACCTAAACTCTGTCTACACCGACTGATCCCTTCAAACTACCTAAACTCTGTCTACACCGACTGATCCCTTCAAACTACCTAAACTCTGTCTATACCGCCTGATCCCTTCAAACTACCTAAACTCTGTCTATAACGACTGATCCCTTCAAACTACCTAAACTCTGTCTATACCGACTGATCCCTTCAAACTACCTAAACTCTGTCTACACCGACTGATCCCTTCAAACTACCTAAACTCTGTCTATACCGCCTGATCCCTTCAAACTACCTAAACTCTGTCTATACCGACTGATCCCTTCAAACAACCTAAACTCTGTCTACACCGACTGATCCCTTCAAACTACCTAAACTCTGTCTACACCGACTGATCCCTTCAAACTACCTAAACTCTGTCTATACCAACTGATCCCTTCAAACTACCTAAACTCTGTCTATACCAACTGATCCCTTCAAACTACCTAAACTCTGTCTACACCGACTGATCCCTTCAAACTACCTAAACTCTGTCTATACCGACTGATCCCTTCAAACTACCTAAACTCTGTCTATAACGACTGATCCCTTCAAACTACCTAAACTCTGTCTACACCGACTGATCCCTTCAAACTACCTAAACTCAGTCTATAACGACTGATCCCTTCAAACTACCTAAACTATCTATACCAACTGATCCCTTCAAACTACCTAAACTCTGTCTATACCAACTGATCCCTTCAAACTACCTAAACTCTGTCTATACCGACTGATCCCTTCAAACTACCTAAACTCTGTCTATACCGACTGATCCCTTCAAACTACCTAAACTCTGTCTACACCGACTGATCCCTTCAAACTACCTAAACTCTGTCTATACCAACTGATCCCTTCAAACAACCTAAACTCTGTCTATACCAACTGATCCCTTCAAACTACCTAAACTCTGTCTATACCAACTGATCCCTTCAAACTACCTAAACTCTGTCTATACCTACTTATCCCTTCAAACAACCTAAACTCTGTCTATACCGACTGATCCCTTCAAACTACCTAAACTCTGTCTATACCAACTGATCCCTTCAAACTACCTAAACTCTGTCTATACCAACTGATCCCTTCAAACTACCTAAACTCTGTCTACACCGACTGATCCCTTCAAACTACCTAAACTCTGTCTATACCGACTGATCCCTTCAAACTACCTAAACTCTGTCTATAACGACTGATCCCTTCAAACTACCTAAACTCTGTCTACACCGACTGATCCCTTCAAACTACCTAAACTCAGTCTATAACGACTGATCCCTTCAAACTACCTAAACTATCTATACCAACTGATCCCTTCAAACTACCTAAACTCTGTCTATACCAACTGATCCCTTCAAACTACCTAAACTCTGTCTATACCGACTGATCCCTTCAAACTACCTAAACTCTGTCTATACCGACTGATCCCTTCAAACTACCTAAACTCTGTCTACACCGACTGATCCCTTCAAACTACCTAAACTCTGTCTATACCAACTGATCCCTTCAAACAACCTAAACTCTGTCTATACCAACTGATCCCTTCAAACTACCTAAACTCTGTCTATACCAACTGATCCCTTCAAACTACCTAAACTCTGTCTATACCTACTTATCCCTTCAAACAACCTAAACTCTGTCTATACCGACTGATCCCTTCAAACTACCTAAACTCTGTCTATACCAACTGATCCCTTCAAACTATCTAAACTCTGTCTATACCGACTGATCCCTTCAAACTACCTAAACTCTGTCTACACCGACTGATCCCTTCAAACTACCTAAACTCTGTCTACACCGACTGATCCCTTCAAACTACCTAAACTCTGTCTATACCAACTGATCCCTTCAAACTACCTAAACTCTGTCTATAACGACTGATCCCTTCAAACTACCTAAACTCTGTCTATACCGACTGATCCCTTCAAACTACCTAAACTCTGTCTACACCGACTGATCCCTTCAAACTACCTAAACTCTGTCTATACCGCCTGATCCCTTCAAACTACCTAAACTCTGTCTATACCGACTGATCCCTTCAAACAACCTAAACTCTGTCTACACCGACTGATCCCTTCAAACTACCTAAACTCTGTCTACACCGACTGATCCCTTCAAACTACCTAAACTCTGTCTATACCAACTGATCCCTTCAAACTACCTAAACTCTGTCTATACCAACTGATCCCTTCAAACTACCTAAACTCTGTCTATACCAACTGATCCCTTCAAACACCCTAAACTCTGTCTATACCAACTGATCCCTTCAAACTACCTAAACTCTGTCTATACCGACTGATCCCTTCAAACTACCTAAACTCTGTCTATAACGACTGATCCCTTCAAACTACCTAAACTCTGTCTATACCGACTGATACCTTCAAACTACCTAAACTCTGTCTATACCAACTGATCCCTTCAAACTACCTAAACTCTGTCTATACCAACTGATCCCTTCAAACAACCTAAACTCTGTCTATACCAACTGATCCCTTCAAACTACCTAAACTCTGTCTATACCAACTGATTTCTTCAAACTACCTAAACTCTGTCTATACCGACTGATCCCTTCAAACTACCTAAACTCTGTCTATACCAACTGATCCCTTCAAACTACCTAAACTCTGTCTATACCGACTGATCCCTTCAAACTACCTAAACTCTGTCTATACCGACTGATCCCTTCAAACTACCTAAACTCTGTCTATACCGACTGATCCCTTCAAACTGCCTAAACTCTGTCTACACCGACTGATCCCTTCAAACTACCTAAACTCTGTCTATACCAACTGATCCCTTCAAACTACCTAAACTCTGTCTATACCGCCTGATCCCTTCAAACTACCTAAACTCTGTCTATACCGCCTGATCCCTTCAAACTACCTAAACTCTGTCTATACCAACTGATCCCTTCAAACTACCTAAACTCTGTCTATACCAACTGATCCCTTCAAACTACCTAAACTCTTTCTATAACGACTGATCCCTTCAAACTACCTAAACTCTGTCTATACCGACTGATCCCTTCAAACTACCTAAACTCTGTCTACACCGACTGATCCCTTCAAACTACCTAAACTCTGTCTACACCGCCTGATCCCTTCAAACTACCTAAACTCTGTCTATACCAACTGATCCCTTCAAACTACCTAAACTCTGTCTATAACGACTGATCCCTTCAAACTACCTAAACTCTGTCTATACCGACTGATCCCTTCAAACTACCTAAACTCTGTCTACACCGACTGATCCCTTCAAACTACCTAAACTCTGTCTACACCGACTGATCCCTTCAAACTACCTAAACTCTGTCTATACCGCCTGATCCCTTCAAACTACCTAAACTCTGTCTATAACGACTGATCCCTTCAAACTACCTAAACTCTGTCTATACCGACTGATCCCTTCAAACTACCTAAACTCTGTCTACACCGACTGATCCCTTCAAACTACCTAAACTCTGTCTATACCGCCTGATCCCTTCAAACTACCTAAACTCTGTCTATACCGACTGATCCCTTCAAACAACCTAAACTCTGTCTACACCGACTGATCCCTTCAAACTACCTAAACTCTGTCTACACCGACTGATCCCTTCAAACTACCTAAACTCTGTCTATACCAACTGATCCCTTCAAACTACCTAAACTCTGTCTATACCAACTGATCCCTTCAAACTACCTAAACTCTGTCTACACCGACTGATCCCTTCAAACTACCTAAACTCTGTCTATACCGACTGATCCCTTCAAACTACCTAAACTCTGTATATAACGACTGATCCCTTCAAACTACCTAAACTCTGTCTACACCGACTGATCCCTTCAAACTACCTAAACTCAGTCTATAACGACTGATCCCTTCAAACTACCTAAACTATCTATACCAACTGATCCCTTCAAACTACCTAAACTCTGTCTATACCAACTGATCCCTTCAAACTACCTAAACTCTGTCTATACCGACTGATCCCTTCAAACTACCTAAACTCTGTCTATACCGACTGATCCCTTCAAACTACCTAAACTCTGTCTACACCGACTGATCCCTTCAAACTACCTAAACTCTGTCTATACCAACTGATCCCTTCAAACAACCTAAACTCTGTCTATACCAACTGATCCCTTCAAACTACCTAAACTCTGTCTATACCAACTGATCCCTTCAAACTACCTAAACTCTGTCTATACCTACTTATCCCTTCAAACAACCTAAACTCTGTCTATACCGACTGATCCCTTCAAACTACCTAAACTCTGTCTATACCAACTGATCCCTTCAAACTATCTAAACTCTGTCTATACCGACTGATCCCTTCAAACTACCTAAACTCTGTCTACACCGACTGATCCCTTCAAACTACCTAAACTCTGTCTACACCGACTGATCCCTTCAAACTACCTAAACTCTGTCTATACCGCCTGATCCCTTCAAACTACCTAAACTCTGTCTATAACGACTGATCCCTTCAAACTACCTAAACTCTGTCTATACCGACTGATCCCTTCAAACTACCTAAACTCTGTCTACACCGACTGATCCCTTCAAACTACCTAAACTCTGTCTATACCGCCTGATCCCTTCAAACTACCTAAACTCTGTCTATACCGACTGATCCCTTCAAACAACCTAAACTCTGTCTACACCGACTGATCCCTTCAAACTACCTAAACTCTGTCTACACCGACTGATCCCTTCAAACTACCTAAACTCTGTCTATACCGCCTGATCCCTTCAAACTACCTAAACTCTGTCTATACCGACTGATCCCTTCAAACAACCTAAACTCTGTCTACACCGACTGATCCCTTCAAACTACCTAAACTCTGTCTACACCAACTGATCCCTTCAAACTACCTAAACTCTGTCTATACCAACTGATCCCTTCAAACTACCTAAACTCTGTCTACACCGACTGATCCCTTCAAACTACCTAAACTCTGTCTATACCGACTGATCCCTTCAAACTACCTAAACTCTGTCTATAACGACTGATCCCTTCAAACTACCTAAACTCTGTCTACACCGACTGATCCCTTCAAACTACCTAAACTCTGTCTATAACGACTGATCCCTTCAAACTACCTAAACTATCTATACCAACTGATCCCTTCAAACTACCTAAACTCTGTCTATACCAACTGATCCCTTCAAACACCCTAAACTCTGTCTATACCAACTGATCCCTTCAAACTACCTAAACTCTGTCTATACCGACTGATCCCTTCAAACTACCTAAACTCTGTCTATAACGACTGATCCCTTCAAACTACCTAAACTCTGTCCATACCGACTGATACCTTCAAACTACCTAAACTCTGTCTATACCAACTGATCCCTTCAAACTACCTAAACTCTGTCTATACCAACTGATCCCTTCAAACAACCTAAACTCTGTCTATACCAACTGATCCCTTCAAACTACCTAAACTCTGTCTATACCAACTGATTTCTTCAAACTACCTAAACTCTGTCTATACCGACTGATCCCTTCAAACTACCTAAACTCTGTCTATACCAACTGATCCCTTCAAACTACCTAAACTCTGTCTATACCGACTGATCCCTTCAAACTACCTAAACTCTGTCTATACCGACTGATCCCTTCAAACTACCTAAACTCTGTCTATACCGACTGATCCCTTCAAACTGCCTAAACTCTGTCTACACCGACTGATCCCTTCAAACTACCTAAACTCTGTCTATACCAACTGATCCCTTCAAACTACCTAAACTCTGTCTATACCGCCTGATCCCTTCAAACTACCTAAACTCTGTCTATACCGCCTGATCCCTTCAAACTACCTAAACTCTGTCTATACCAACTGATCCCTTCAAACTACCTAAACTCTGTCTATACCAACTGATCCCTTCAAACTACCTAAACTCTTTCTATAACGACTGATCCCTTCAAACTACCTAAACTCTGTCTATACCGACTGATCCCTTCAAACTACCTAAACTCTGTCTACACCGACTGATCCCTTCAAACTACCTAAACTCTGTCTACACCGCCTGATCCCTTCAAACTACCTAAACTCTGTCTATACCAACTGATCCCTTCAAACTACCTAAACTCTGTCTATAACGACTGATCCCTTCAAACTACCTAAACTCTGTCTATACCGACTGATCCCTTCAAACTACCTAAACTCTGTCTACACCGACTGATCCCTTCAAACTACCTAAACTCTGTCTACACCGACTGATCCCTTCAAACTACCTAAACTCTGTCTATACCGCCTGATCCCTTCAAACTACCTAAACTCTGTCTATAACGACTGATCCCTTCAAACTACCTAAACTCTGTCTATACCGACTGATCCCTTCAAACTACCTAAACTCTGTCTACACCGACTGATCCCTTCAAACTACCTAAACTCTGTCTATACCGCCTGATCCCTTCAAACTACCTAAACTCTGTCTATACCGACTGATCCCTTCAAACAACCTAAACTCTGTCTACACCGACTGATCCCTTCAAACTACCTAAACTCTGTCTACACCGACTGATCCCTTCAAACTACCTAAACTCTGTCTATACCAACTGATCCCTTCAAACTACCTAAACTCTGTCTATACCAACTGATCCCTTCAAACTACCTAAACTCTGTCTACACCGACTGATCCCTTCAAACTACCTAAACTCTGTCTATACCGACTGATCCCTTCAAACTACCTAAACTCTGTATATAACGACTGATCCCTTCAAACTACCTAAACTCTGTCTACACCGACTGATCCCTTCAAACTACCTAAACTCAGTCTATAACGACTGATCCCTTCAAACTACCTAAACTATCTATACCAACTGATCCCTTCAAACTACCTAAACTCTGTCTATACCAACTGATCCCTTCAAACTACCTAAACTCTGTCTATACCGACTGATCCCTTCAAACTACCTAAACTCTGTCTATACCGACTGATCCCTTCAAACTACCTAAACTCTGTCTACACCGACTGATCCCTTCAAACTACCTAAACTCTGTCTATACCAACTGATCCCTTCAAACAACCTAAACTCTGTCTATACCAACTGATCCCTTCAAACTACCTAAACTCTGTCTATACCAACTGATCCCTTCAAACTACCTAAACTCTGTCTATACCTACTTATCCCTTCAAACAACCTAAACTCTGTCTATACCGACTGATCCCTTCAAACTACCTAAACTCTGTCTATACCAACTGATCCCTTCAAACTATCTAAACTCTGTCTATACCGACTGATCCCTTCAAACTACCTAAACTCTGTCTACACCGACTGATCCCTTCAAACTACCTAAACTCTGTCTACACCGACTGATCCCTTCAAACTACCTAAACTCTGTCTATACCGCCTGATCCCTTCAAACTACCTAAACTCTGTCTATAACGACTGATCCCTTCAAACTACCTAAACTCTGTCTATACCGACTGATCCCTTCAAACTACCTAAACTCTGTCTACACCGACTGATCCCTTCAAACTACCTAAACTCTGTCTATACCGCCTGATCCCTTCAAACTACCTAAACTCTGTCTATACCGACTGATCCCTTCAAACAACCTAAACTCTGTCTACACCGACTGATCCCTTCAAACTACCTAAACTCTGTCTACACCGACTGATCCCTTCAAACTACCTAAACTCTGTCTATACCGCCTGATCCCTTCAAACTACCTAAACTCTGTCTATACCGACTGATCCCTTCAAACAACCTAAACTCTGTCTACACCGACTGATCCCTTCAAACTACCTAAACTCTGTCTACACCAACTGATCCCTTCAAACTACCTAAACTCTGTCTATACCAACTGATCCCTTCAAACTACCTAAACTCTGTCTACACCGACTGATCCCTTCAAACTACCTAAACTCTGTCTATACCGACTGATCCCTTCAAACTACCTAAACTCTGTCTATAACGACTGATCCCTTCAAACTACCTAAACTCTGTCTACACCGACTGATCCCTTCAAACTACCTAAACTCTGTCTATAACGACTGATCCCTTCAAACTACCTAAACTATCTATACCAACTGATCCCTTCAAACTACCTAAACTCTGTCTATACCAACTGATCCCTTCAAACTACCTAAACTCTGTCTATACCGACTGATCCCTTCAAACTACCTAAACTCTGTCTATACCGACTGATCCCTTCAAACTACCTAAACTCTGTCTACACCGACTGATCCCTTCAAACTACCTAAACTCTGTCTATACCAACTGATCCCTTCAAACAACCTAAACTCTGTCTATACCAACTGATCCCTTCAAACTACCTAAACTCTGTCTATACCAACTGATCCCTTCAAACTACCTAAACTCTGTCTATACCTACTTATCCCTTCAAACAACCTAAACTCTGTCTATACCGACTGATCCCTTCAAACTACCTAAACTCTGTCTATACCAACTGATCCCTTCAAACTATCTAAACTCTGTCTATACCGACTGATCCCTTCAAACTACCTAAACTCTGTCTATACCAACTGATCCCTTCAAACAACCTAAACTCTGTCTATACCGACTGATCCCTTCAAACTACCTAAACTCTGTCTACACCAACTGATCCCTTCAAACTACATAAACTCTGTCTATACCAACTGATCCCTTCAAACTACCTAAACTCTGTCTACACCAACTGATCCCTTCAAACTACCTAAACTCTGTCTATAACGACTGATCCATTCAAACTACCTAAACTCTGTCTACACCGACTGATCCCTTCAAACTACCTAAACTCTGTCTATACTGACTGATCCCTTCAAACTACCTAAACTCTGTCTATACCGACTGATCCCTTCAAACTACCTAAACTCTGTCTATATCGACTGATCCCTTCAAACTACCTAAACTCTGTCTATAACGACTGATCCCTTCAAACTACCTAAACTATCTATACCAACTGATCCCTTCAAACTACCTAAACTCTGTCTATACCGACTGATCCCTTCAAACTACCTAAACTCTGTCTATACTGACTGATCCCTTCAAACAACCTAAACTCTGTCTATACCAACTGATCCCTTCAAACTACCTAAACTCTGTCTACACCGACTGATCCCTTCAAACTACCTAAACTCTGTCTATACCGACTGATCCCTTCAAACTACCTAAACTCTGTCTATACCGACTGATCCCTTCAAACTACCTAAACTCTTTCTACACCGACTGATCCCTTCAAACTACCTAAACTCTGTCTATACTGACTGATCCCTTCAAACAACCTAAACTCTGTCTATACCGACCGATCCCTTCAAACTACCTAAACTCTGTCTACACCGACTGATCCCTTCAAACTACCTAAACTCTGTCTATACCAACTGATCCCTTCAAACTACCTAAACTCTGTCTATACCAACTGATCCCTTCAAACTACCTAAACTCTGTCTACACCGACTGATCCCTTCAAACTACCTAAACTCTGTCTATACCGACTGATCCCTTCAAACTACCTAAACTCTGTCTATAACGACTGATCCCTTCAAACTACCTAAACTCTGTCTACACCGACTGATCCCTTCAAACTACCTAAACTCAGTCTATAACGACTGATCCCTTCAAACTACCTAAACTATCTATACCAACTGATCCCTTCAAACTACCTAAACTCTGTCTATACCAACTGATCCCTTCAAACTACCTAAACTCTGTCTATACCGACTGATCCCTTCAAACTACCTAAACTCTGTCTATACCGACTGATCCCTTCAAACTACCTAAACTCTGTCTACACCGGCTGATCCCTTCAAACTACCTAAACTCTGTCTATACCAACTGATCCCTTCAAACAACCTAAACTCTGTCTATACCAACTGATCCCTTCAAACTACCTAAACTCTGTCTATACCAACTGATCCCTTCAAACTACCTAAACTCTGTCTATACCTACTTATCCCTTCAAACAACCTAAACTCTGTCTATACCGACTGATCCCTTCAAACTACCTAAACTCTGTCTATACCAACTGATCCCTTCAAACTATCTAAACTCTGTCTATACCGACTGATCCCTTCAAACTACCTAAACTCTGTCTACACCGACTGATCCCTTCAAACTACCTAAACTCTGTCTACACCGACTGATCCCTTCAAACTACCTAAACTCTGTCTATACCGCCTGATCCCTTCAAACTACCTAAACTCTGTCTATAACGACTGATCCCTTCAAACTACCTAAACTCTGTCTATACCGACTGATCCCTTCAAACTACCTAAACTCTGTCTACACCGACTGATCCCTTCAAACTACCTAAACTCTGTCTATACCGCCTGATCCCTTCAAACTACCTAAACTCTGTCTATACCGACTGATCCCTTCAAACAACCTAAACTCTGTCTACACCGACTGATCCCTTCAAACTACCTAAACTCTGTCTACACCGACTGATCCCTTCAAACTACCTAAACTCTGTCTATACCAACTGATCCCTTCAAACTACCTAAACTCTGTCTATACCAACTGATCCCTTCAAACTACCTAAACTCTGTCTACACCGACTGATCCCTTCAAACTACCTAAACTCTGTCTATACCGACTGATCCCTTCAAACTACCTAAACTCTGTCTATAACGACTGATCCCTTCAAACTACCTAAACTCTGTCTACACCGACTGATCCCTTCAAACTACCTAAACTCTGTCTATAACGACTGATCCCTTCAAACTACCTAAACTATCTATACCAACTGATCCCTTCAAACTACCTAAACTCTGTCTATACCAACTGATCCCTTCAAACTACCTAAACTCTGTCTATACCTACTGATCCCTTCAAACTACCTAAACTCTGTCTATACCGACTGATCCCTTCAAACTACCTAAACTCTGTCTACACCGGCTGATCCCTTCAAACTACCTAAACTCTGTCTATACCAACTGATCCCTTCAAACTACCTAAACTCTGTCTATACCGACTGATCCCTTCAAACTACCTAAACTCTGTCTATACCGACTGATCCCTTCAAACTACCTAAACTCTGTCTACACCGACTGATCCCTTCAAACTACCTAAACTCTGTCTATACCAACTGATCCCTTCAAACAACCTAAACTCTGTCTATACCAACTGATCCCTTCAAACTACCTAAACTCTGTCTATACCAACTGATCCCTTCAAACTACCTAAACTCTGTCTATACCTACTTATCCCTTCAAACAACCTAAACTCTGTCTATACCGACTGATCCCTTCAAACTACCTAAAGTCTGTCTATACCAACTGATCCCTTCAAACTATCTAAACTCTGTCTATACCGACTGATCCCTTCAAACTACCTAAACTCTGTCTATACCAACTGATCCCTTCAAACAACCTAAACTCTGTCTATACCGACTGATCCCTTCAAACTACCTAAACTCTGTCTACACCAACTGATCCCTTCAAACTACATAAACTCTGTCTATACCAACTGATCCCTTCAAACTACCTAAACTCTGTCTACACCAACTGATCCCTTCAAACTACCTAAACTCTGTCTATAACGACTGATCCCTTCAAACTACCTAAACTCTGTCTACACCGACTGATCCCTTCAAACTACCTAAACTCTGTCTATACTGACTGATCCCTTCAAACTACCTAAACTCTGTCTATACCGACTGATCCCTTCAAACTACCTAAACTCTGTCTATACCGACTGATCCCTTCAAACTACCTAAACTCTGTCTATAACGACTGATCCCTTCAAACTACCTAAACTATCTATACCAACTGATCCCTTCAAACTACCTAAACTCTGTCTATACCGACTGATCCCTTCAAACTACCTAAACTCTGTCTATACTGACTGATCCCTTCAAACAACCTAAACTCTGTCTATACCAACTGATCCCTTCAAACTACCTAAACTCTGTCTACACCGACTGATCCCTTCAAACTACCTAAACTCTGTCTATACCGACTGATCCCTTCAAACTACCTAAACTCTGTCTATACCGACTGATCCCTTCAAACTACCTAAACTCTTTCTACACCGACTGATCCCTTCAAACTACCTAAACTCTGTCTATACTGACTGATCCCTTCAAACAACCTAAACTCTGTCTATACCGACCGATCCCTTCAAACTACCTAAACTCTGTCTATACCGACTGATCCCTTCAAACAACCTAAACTCTGTCTATACCAACTGATCCCTTCAAACTACCTAAACTCTGTCTATACCAACTGATCCCTTCAAACTACCTAAACTCTGTCTACACCGACTGATCCCTTCAAACTACCTAAACTCTGTCTATAACGACTGATCCCTTCAAACTACCTAAACTCTGTCTATACCGACTGATCCCTTCAAACTACCTAAACTCTGTCTATACCGACTGATCCCTTCAAACTACCTAAACTCTGTCTACACCGACTGATCCCTTCAAACTACCTAAACTCTGTCTATACCGACTGATCCCTTCAAACTACCTAAACTCTGTCTACACCGACTGATCCCTTCAAACTACCTAAACTCTGTCTACACCGCCTGATCCCTTCAAACTACCTAAACTCTGTCTATACTGACTGATCCCTTCAAACAACCTAAACTCTGTCTATACCGCCTGATCCCTTCAAACAACCTAAACTCTGTCTATACCGCCTGATCACTTCAAACAACCTAAACTCTGTCTACACCGCCTGATCCCTTCAAACTACCTAAACTCTGTCTATACTGACTGATCCCTTCAAACAACCTAAACTCTGTCTATACCGACTGATCCCTTCAAACTACCTAAACTCTGTCTATACCAACTGATCCCTTCAAACAACCTAAACTCTGTCTATACCGACTGATCCCTTCAAACTACCTAAACTCTGTCTACACCAACTGATCCCTTCAAACTACATAAACTCTGTCTATACCAACTGATCCCTTCAAACTACCTAAACTCTGTCTACACCAACTGATCCCTTCAAACTACCTAAACTCTGTCTACACCGACTGATCCCTTCAAACTACCTAAACTCTGTCTATAACGACTGATCCCTTCAAACTACCTAAACTATCTATACCAACTGATCCCTTCAAACTACCTAAACTCTGTCTATACCGACTGATCCCTTCAAACTACCTAAACTCTGTCTATACCGACTGATCCCTTCAAACAACCTAAACTCTGTCTATACCAACTGATCCCTTCAAACTACCTAAACTCTGTCTACACCGACTGATCCCTTCAAACTACCTAAACTCTGTCTATACCGACTGATCCCTTCAAACTACCTAAACTCTGTCTATACCGACTGATCCCTTCAAACTACCTAAACTCTGTCTACACCGACTGATCCCTTCAAACTACCTAAACTCTGTCTATACTGACTGATCCCTTCAAACAACCTAAACTCTGTCTATACCGACCGATCCCTTCAAACTACCTAAACTCTGTCTATACCGACTGATCCCTTCAAACAACCTAAACTCTGTCTATACCAACTGATCCCTTCAAACTACCTAAACTCTGTCTATACCAACTGATCCCTTCAAACTACCTAAACTCTGTCTATACCGCCTGATCCCTTCAAACAACCTAAACTCTGTCTATACCGCCTGATCCCTTCAAACAACCTAAACTCTGTCTACACCGCCTGATCCCTTCAAACTACCTAAACTCTGTCTATACTGACTGATCCCTTCAAACAACCTAAACTCTGTCTATACCGACTGATCCCTTCAAACTACCTAAACTCTGTCTATACCAACTGATCCCTTCAAACAACCTAAACTCTGTCTATACCGACTGATCCCTTCAAACTACCTAAACTCTGTCTATACCGCCTGATCCCTTCAAACAACCTAAACTCTGTCTACACCGCCTGATCCCTTCAAACTACCTAAACTCTGTCTATACTGACTGATCCCTTCAAACAACCTAAACTCTGTCTATACCAACTGATCCCTTCAAACTACCTAAACTCTGTCTATACCGACTGATCCCTTCAAACTACCTAAACTCTGTCTATACTGACTGATCCCTTCAAACAACCTAAACTCTGTCTATACCGCCTGATCCCTTCAAACTACCTAAACTCTGTCTATACCGACTGATCCCTTCAAACTACCTAAACTCTGTCTATACCGACTGATCCCTTCAAACTACCTAAACTCTGTCTATACCGACTGATCCCTTCAAACAACCTAAACTCTGTCTATACCAACTGATCCCTTCAAACTACCTAAACTCTGTCTATACCAACTGATCCCTTCAAACTACCTAAACTCTGTCTACACCGACTGATCCCTTCAAACTACCTAAACTCTGTCTATAACGACTGATCCCTTCAAACTACCTAAACTCTGTCTATACCGACTGATCCCTTCAAACTACCTAAACTCTGTCTATACCGACTGATCCCTTCAAACTACCTAAACTCTGTCTACAACGACTGATCCCTTCAAACTACCTAAACTCTGTCTATACCGACTGATCCCTTCAAACTACCTAAACTCTGTCTACACCGACTGATCCCTTCAAACTACCTAAACTCTGTCTACACCGCCTGATCCCTTCAAACTACCTAAACTCTGTCTATACTGACTGATCCCTTCAAACAACCTAAACTCTGTCTATACCGCCTGATCCCTTCAAACAACCTAAACTCTGTCTATACCGCCTGATCCCTTCAAACAACCTAAACTCTGTCTACACCGCCTGATCCCTTCAAACTACCTAAACTCTGTCTATACTGACTGATCCCTTCAAACAACCTAAACTCTGTCTATACCGACTGATCCCTTCAAACTACCTAAACTCTGTCTATACCAACTGATCCCTTCAAACAACCTAAACTCTGTCTATACCGACTGATCCCTTCAAACTACCTAAACTCTGTCTATACCGCCTGATCCCTTCAAACAACCTAAACTCTGTCTACACCGCCTGATCCCTTCAAACTACCTAAACTCTGTCTATACTGACTGATCCCTTCAAACAACCTAAACTCTGTCTATACCAACTGATCCCTTCAAACTACCTAAACTCTGTCTATACCGACTGATCCCTTCAAACTACCTAAACTCTGTCTATACTGACTGATCCCTTCAAACAACCTAAACTCTGTCTATACCGCCTGATCCCTTCAAACTACCGAAACTCTGTCTATACCGACTGATCCCTTCAAACTACCTAAACTCTGTCTATACCGACTGATCCCTTCAAACTACCTAAACTCTGTCTATACCGACTGATCCCTTCAAACTACCTAAACTCTGTCTATACCAACTGATCCCTTCAAACTACCTAAACTCTGTCTACACCGACTGATCCCTTCAAACTACCTAAACTCTGTCTACACCGCCTGATCCCTTCAAACTACCTAAACTCTGTCTACACCGACTGATCCCTTCAAACTACCTAAACTCTGTCTATACCGCCTGATCCCTTCAAACTACCTAAACTCTGTCTATAACGACTGATCCCTTCAAACTACCTAAACTCTGTCTATACCGACTGATCCCTTCAAACTACCTAAACTCTGTCTACACCGACTGATCCCTTCAAACTACCTAAACTCTATCTATACCGCCTGATCCCTTCAAACTACCTAAACTCTGTCTATACCGACTGATCCCTTCAAACTACCTAAACTCTGTCTACACCGACTGATCCCTTCAAACTACCTAAACTCTGTCTACACCGACTGATCCCTTCAAACTACCTAAACTCTGTCTATACCGACTGATCCCTTCAAACAACCTAAACTCTGTCTATACCAACTGATCCCTTCAAACTACCTAAACTCTGTCTATACCAACTGATCCCTTCAAACTACCTAAACTCTGTCTACACCGACTGATCCCTTCAAACTACCTAAACTCTGTCTATAACGACTGATCCCTTCAAACTACCTAAACTCTGTCTATACCGACTGATCCCTTCAAACTACCTAAACTCTGTCTATACCGACTGATCCCTTCAAACTACCTAAACTCTGTCTACACCGACTGATCCCTTCAAACTACCTAAACTCTGTCTATACCGACTGATCCCTTCAAACTACCTAAACTCTGTCTACACCGACTGATCCCTTCAAACTACCTAAACTCTGTCTACACCGCCTGATCCCTTCAAACTACCTAAACTCTGTCTATACTGACTGATCCCTTCAAACAACCTAAACTCTGTCTATACCGCCTGATCCCTTCAAACAACCTAAACTCTGTCTATACCGCCTGATCCCTTCAAACAACCTAAACTCTGTCTACACCGCCTGATCCCTTCAAACTACCTAAACTCTGTCTATACTGACTGATCCCTTCAAACAACCTAAACTCTGTCTATACCGACTGATCCCTTCAAACTACCTAAACTCTGTCTATACCAACTGATCCCTTCAAACAACCTAAACTCTGTCTATACCGACTGATCCCTTCAAACTACCTAAACTCTGTCTATACCGCCTGATCCCTTCAAACAACCTAAACTCTGTCTACACCGCCTGATCCCTTCAAACTACCTAAACTCTGTCTATACTGACTGATCCCTTCAAACAACCTAAACTCTGTCTATACCGACTGATCCCTTTAAACTACCTAAACTCTGTCTATACCGACTGATCCCTTCAAACTACCTAAACTCTGTCTATACCGACTGATCCCTTCAAACTACCTAAACTCTGTCTATACCGACTGATCCCTTCAAACTACCTAAACTCTGTCTATACCGACTGATCCCTTCAAACTACCTAAACTCTGTCTATACTGACTGATCCCTTCAAACAACCTAAACTCTGTCTATACCGCCTGATCCCTTCAAACTACCTAAACTCTGTCTATACCGACTGATCCCTTCAAACTACCTAAACTCTGTCTATACCGCCTGATCCCTTCAAACTACCTAAACTCTGTCTATACCGACTGATCCCTTCAAACTACCTAAACTCTGTCTATACCAACTGATCCCTTCAAACTACCTACACTCTGTCTACACCGACTGATCCCTTCAAACTACCTAAACTCTGTCTACACCGCCTGATCCCTTCAAACTACCTAAACTCTGTCTATACTGACTGATCCCTTCAAACAACCTAAACTCTGTCTATACCGCCTGATCCCTTCAAACAACCTAAACTCTGTCTATACCGCCTGATCCCTTCAAACAACCTAAACTCTGTCTATACCGCCTGATCCCCTCAAACTACCTAAACTCTGTCTATACCAACTGATCCCTTCAAACAACCTAAACTCTGTCTATACGACTGATCCCTTCAAACTACCTAAACTCTGTCTATACCGACTGATCCCTTCAAACTACCTAAACTCTGTCTATACTGACTGATCCCTTCAAACTACCTAAACTCTGTCTATACCTACTGATCCCTTCAAACTACCTAAACTCTGTCTATACTGACTGATCCCTTCAAACTACCTAAACTCTGTCTACACCGACTGATCCCTTCAAACTACCTAAACTCTGTCTATAATGACTGATCCCTTCAAACTACCTAAACTATCTATACCAACTGATCCCTTCCAACTACCTAAACTCTGTCTACACCGACTGATCCCTTCAAACTACCTAAACTCTGTCTATACCGACTGATCCCTTCAAACTACCTAAACTCTGTCTATACCGACTGATCCCTTCAAACTACCTAAACTCTGTCTACACCGACTGATCCCTTCAAACTACCTAAACTCTGTCTATACCAACTGATCCCTTCAAACAACCTAAACTCTGTCTATACCAACTGATCCCTTCAAACTACCTAAACTCTGTCTATACCAACTGATCCCTTCAAACTACCTAAACTCTGTCTATACCTACTGATCCCTTCAAACAACCTAAACTCTGTATATACCGACTGATCCCTTCAAACTACCTAAACTCTGTCTATACCAACTGATCCCTTCAAACTATCTAAACTCTGTCTATACCGACTGATCCCTTCAAACTACCTAAACTCTGTCTATACCAACTGATCCCTTCAAACAACCTAAACTCTGTCTATACCGACTGATCCCTTCAAACTACCTAAACTCTGTCTATACTGACTGATCCCTTCAAACTACCTAAACTCTGTCTATACCGACTGATCCCTTCAAACTACCTAAACTCTGTCTATACCGACTGATCCCTTCAAACTACCTAAGCTCTGTCTACACCAACTGATCCCTTCAAACTACCTAAACTATGTCTATAACGACTGATCCCTTCAAACTACCTAAACTATCTATACCAACTGATCCCTTCAAACTACCTAAACTCTGTCTATACCGACTGATCCCTTCAAACAACCTAAACTCTGTCTACACCGACTGATCCCTTCAAACTACCTAAACTCTGTTTATACCGACTGATCCCTTCAAACAACCTAAACTCTGTCTATACGACTGATCCCTTCAAACTACCTAAACTCTGTCTATACCGACTGATCCCTTCAAACTACCTAAACTCTGTCTATACTGACTGATCCCTTCAAACTACCTAAACTCTGTCTATACCTACTGATCCCTTCAAACTACCTAAACTCTGTCTATACTGACTGATCCCTTCAAACTACCTAAACTCTGTCTACACCGACTGATCCCTTCAAACTACCTAAACTCTGTCTATAATGACTGATCCCTTCAAACTACCTAAACTATCTATACCAACTGATCCCTTCAAACTACCTAAACTCTGTCTACACCGACTGATCCCTTCAAACTACCTAAACTCTGTCTATACCGACTGATCCCTTCAAACTACCTAAACTCTGTCTATACCGACTGATCCCTTCAAACTACCTAAACTCTGTCTACACCGACTGATCCCTTCAAACTACCTAAACTCTGTCTATACCAACTGATCCCTTCAAACAACCTAAACTCTGTCTATACCAACTGATCCCTTCAAACTACCTAAACTCTGTCTATACCAACTGATCCCTTCAAACTACCTAAACTCTGTCTATACCTACTGATCCCTTCAAACAACCTAAACTCTGTATATACCGACTGATCCCTTCAAACTACCTAAACTCTGTCTATACCAACTGATCCCTTCAAACTATCTAAACTCTGTCTATACCGACTGATCCCTTCAAACTACCTAAACTCTGTCTATACCAACTGATCCCTTCAAACAACCTAAACTCTGTCTATACCGACTGATCCCTTCAAACTACCTAAACTCTGTCTATACTGACTGATCCCTTCAAACTACCTAAACTCTGTCTATACCGACTGATCCCTTCAAACTACCTAAACTCTGTCTATACCGACTGATCCCTTCAAACTACCTAAGCTCTGTCTACACCAACTGATCCCTTCAAACTACCTAAACTATGTCTATAACGACTGATCCCTTCAAACTACCTAAACTATCTATACCAACTGATCCCTTCAAACTACCTAAACTCTGTCTATACCGACTGATCCCTTCAAACAACCTAAACTCTGTCTACACCGACTGATCCCTTCAAACTACCTAAACTCTGTTTATACCGACTGATCCCTTCAAACAACCTAAACTCTGTCTACACCGACTGATCCCTTCAAACTACCTAAACTCTGTCTACACCGACTGATCCCTTCAAACAACCTAAACTCTGTCTACACCGACTGATCCCTTCAAACAACCTAAACTCTATCTACACCAACTGATCCCTTCAAACTACCTAAACTCTGTCTACACCGACTGATCCCTTCAAACTACCTAAACTATCTATACCAACTGATCCCTTCAAACTACCTAAACTCTGTCTATACCAACTGATCCCTTCAAACAACCTAAACTCTGTCTATACCAACTGATCCCTTCAAACACCCTAAACTCTGTCTATACCAACTGATCCCTTCAAACTACCTAAACTCTGTCTATACCGACTGATCCCTTCAAACTACCTAAACTCTGTCTATAACGACTGATCCCTTCAAACTACCTAAACTCTGTCTATACCGACTGATACCTTCAAACTACCTAAACTCTGTCTATACCAACTGATCCCTTCAAACTACCTAAACTCTGTCTATACCAACTGATCCCTTCAAACAACCTAAACTCTGTCTATACCAACTGATCCCTTCAAACTACCTAAACTCTGTCTATACCAACTGATTTCTTCAAACTACCTAAACTCTGTCTATACCGACTGATCCCTTCAAACTACCTAAACTCTGTCTATACCAACTGATCCCTTCAAACTACCTAAACTCTGTCTATACCGACTGATCCCTTCAAACTACCTAAACTCTGTCTATACCGACTGATCCCTTCAAACTACCTAAACTCTGTCTATACCGACTGATCCCTTCAAACTGCCTAAACTCTGTCTACACCGACTGATCCCTTCAAACTACCTAAACTCTGTCTATACCAACTGATCCCTTCAAACTACCTAAACTCTGTCTATACCGCCTGATCCCTTCAAACTACCTAAACTCTGTCTATACCAACTGATCCCTTCAAACTACCTAAACTCTGTCTATACCAACTGATCCCTTCAAACTACCTAAACTCTGTCTATAACGACTGATCCCTTCAAACTACCTAAACTCTGTCTATACCGACTGATCCCTTCAAACTACCTAAACTCTGTCTACACCGACTGATCCCTTCAAACTACCTAAACTCTGTCTACACCGCCTGATCCCTTCAAACTACCTAAACTCTGTCTATACCAACTGATCCCTTCAAACTACCTAAACTCTGTCTATAACGACTGATCCCTTCAAACTACCTAAACTCTGTCTATACCGACTGATCCCTTCAAACTACCTAAACTCTGTCTATACTGACTGATCCCTTCAAACTACCTAAACTCTGTCTATACCGACTGATCCCTTCAAACTACCTAAACTCTGTCTATACCGACTGATCCCTTCAAACTACCTAAGCTCTGTCTACACCAACTGATCCCTTCAAACTACCTAAACTATGTCTATAACGACTGATCCCTTCAAACTACCTAAACTATCTATACCAACTGATCCCTTCAAACTACCTAAACTCTGTCTATACCGACTGATCCCTTCAAACAACCTAAACTCTGTCTACACCGACTGATCCCTTCAAACTACCTAAACTCTGTTTATACCGACTGATCCCTTCAAACAACCTAAACTCTGTCTACACCGACTGATCCCTTCAAACTACCTAAACTCTGTCTACACCGACTGATCCCTTCAAACAACCTAAACTCTGTCTACACCGACTGATCCCTTCAAACAACCTAAACTCTATCTACACCAACTGATCCCTTCAAACTACCTAAACTCTGTCTACACCGACTGATCCCTTCAAACTACCTAAACTATCTATACCAACTGATCCCTTCAAACTACCTAAACTCTGTCTATACCAACTGATCCCTTCAAACAACCTAAACTCTGTCTATACCAACTGATCCCTTCAAACACCCTAAACTCTGTCTATACCAACTGATCCCTTCAAACTACCTAAACTCTGTCTATACCGACTGATCCCTTCAAACTACCTAAACTCTGTCTATAACGACTGATCCCTTCAAACTACCTAAACTCTGTCTATACCGACTGATACCTTCAAACTACCTAAACTCTGTCTATAACAACTGATCCCTTCAAACTACCTAAACTCTGTCTATACCAACTGATCCCTTCAAACAACCTAAACTCTGTCTATACCAACTGATCCCTTCAAACTACCTAAACTCTGTCTATACCAACTGATTTCTTCAAACTACCTAAACTCTGTCTATACCGACTGATCCCTTCAAACTACCTAAACTCTGTCTATACCAACTGATCCCTTCAAACTACCTAAACTCTGTCTATACCGACTGATCCCTTCAAACTACCTAAACTCTGTCTATACCGACTGATCCCTTCAAACTACCTAAACTCTGTCTATACCGACTGATCCCTTCAAACTGCCTAAACTCTGTCTACACCGACTGATCCCTTCAAACTACCTAAACTCTGTCTATACCAACTGATCCCTTCAAACTACCTAAACTCTGTCTATACCGCCTGATCCCTTCAAACTACCTAAACTCTGTCTATACCAACTGATCCCTTCAAACTACCTAAACTCTGTCTATACCAACTGATCCCTTCAAACTACCTAAACTCTGTCTATAACGACTGATCCCTTCAAACTACCTAAACTCTGTCTATACCGACTGATCCCTTCAAACTACCTAAACTCTGTCTACACCGACTGATCCCTTCAAACTACCTAAACTCTGTCTACACCGCCTGATCCCTTCAAACTACCTAAACTCTGTCTATACCAACTGATCCCTTCAAACTACCTAAACTCTGTCTATAACGACTGATCCCTTCAAACTACCTAAACTCTGTCTATACCGACTGATCCCTTCAAACTACCTAAACTCTGTCTACACCGACTGATCCCTTCAAACTACCTAAACTCTGTCTATACCAACTGATCCCTTCAAACAACCTAAACTCTGTCTATACCAACTGATCCCTTCAAACTACCTAAACTCTGTCTATACCAACTGATTTCTTCAAACTACCTAAACTCTGTCTATACCGACTGATCCCTTCAAACTACCTAAACTCTGTCTATACCAACTGATCCCTTCAAACTACCTAAACTCTGTCTATACCGACTGATCCCTTCAAACTACCTAAACTCTGTCTATACCGACTGATCCCTTCAAACTACCTAAACTCTGTCTATACCGACTGATCCCTTCAAACTGCCTAAACTCTGTCTACACCAACTGATCCCTTCAAACTACCTAAACTCTGTCTATACCAACTGATCCCTTCAAACTACCTAAACTCTGTCTATAACGACTGATCCCTTCAAACTACCTAAACTCTGTCTATACCGACTGATCCCTTCAAACTACCTAAACTCTGTCTACACCGACTGATCCCTTCAAACTACCTAAACTCTGTCTACACCGCCTGATCCCTTCAAACTACCTAAACTCTGTCTATACCAACTGATCCCTTCAAACTACCTAAACTCTGTCTATAACGACTGATCCCTTCAAACTACCTAAACTCTGTCTATACCGACTGATCCCTTCAAACTACCTAAACTCTGTCTACACCGACTGATCCCTTCAAACTACCTAAACTCTGTCTATACCAACTGATCCCTTCAAACAACCTAAACTCTGTCTATACCAACTGATCCCTTCAAACTACCTAAACTCTGTCTATACCAACTGATTTCTTCAAACTACCTAAACTCTGTCTATACCGACTGATCCCTTCAAACTACCTAAACTCTGTCTATACCAACTGATCCCTTCAAACTACCTAAACTCTGTCTATACCGACTGATCCCTTCAAACTACCTAAACTCTGTCTATACCGACTGATCCCTTCAAACTACCTAAACTCTGTCTATACCGACTGATCCCTTCAAACTGCCTAAACTCTGTCTACACCGACTGATCCCTTCAAACTACCTAAACTCTGTCTATACCAACTGATCCCTTCAAACTACCTAAACTCTGTCTATACCGCCTGATCCCTTCAAACTACCTAAACTCTGTCTATACCGCCTGATCCCTTCAAACTACCTAAACTCTGTCTATACCAACTGATCCCTTCAAACTACCTAAACTCTGTCTATACCAACTGATCCCTTCAAACTACCTAAACTCTGTCTATAACGACTGATCCCTTCAAACTACCTCTACTCTGTCTATACCGACTGATCCCTTCAAACTACCTAAACTCTGTCTACACCGACTGATCCCTTCAAACTACCTAAACTCTGTCTACACCGACTGATCCCTTCAAACTACCTAAACTCTGTCTACACCGCCTGATCCCTTCAAACTACCTAAACTCTGTCTATACCAACTGATCCCTTCAAACTACCTAAACTCTGTCTATAACGACTGATCCCTTCAAACTACCTTAACTCTGTCTATACCGACTGATCCCTTCAAACTACCTAAACTCTGTCTACACCGACTGATCCCTTCAAACTACCTAAACTCTGTCTACACCGACTGATCCCTTCAAACTACCTAAACTCTGTCTATACCGCCTGATCCCTTCAAACTACCTAAACTCTGTCTATAACGACTGATCCCTTCAAACTACCTAAACTCTGTCTACACCGACTGATCCCTTCAAACTACCTAAACTCTGTCTATACCGCCTGATCCCTTCAAACTACCTAAACTCTGTCTATACCGACTGATCCCTTCAAACAACCTAAACTCTGTCTACACCGACTGATCCCTTCAAACTACCTAAACTCTGTCTACACCGACTGATCCCTTCAAACTACCTAAACTCTGTCTATACCAACTGATCCCTTCAAACTACCTAAACTCTGTCTACACCGACTGATCCCTTCAAACTACCTAAACTCTGTCTATAACGACTGATCCCTTCAAACTACCTAAACTCTGTCTACACCGACTGATCCCTTCAAACTACCTAAACTCTGTCTATAACGACTGATCCCTTCAAACTACCTAAACTATCTATACCAACTGATCCCTTCAAACTACCTAAACTCTGTCTATACCAACTGATCCCTTCAAACTACCTAAACTCTGTCTATACCGACTGATCCCTTCAAACTACCTAAACTCTGTCTATACCGACTGATCCCTTCAAACTACCTAAACTCTGTCTACACCGACTGATCCCTTCAAACTACCTAAACTCTGTCTATACCAACTGATCCCTTCAAACAACCTAAACTCTGTCTATACCAACTGATCCCTTCAAACTACCTAAACTCTGTCTATACCAACTGATCCCTTCAAACTACCTAAACTCTGTCTATACCTACTTATCCCTTCAAACACCCTAAACTCTGTCTATACCGACTGATCCCTTCAAACTACCTAAACTCTGTCTATACCAACTGATCCCTTCAAACTATCTAAACTCTGTCTATACCGACTGATCCCTTCAAACTACCTAAACTCTGTCTATACCAACTGATCCCTTCAAACAACCTAAACTCTGTCTATACCGACTGATCCCTTCAAACTACCTAAACTCTGTCTACACCAACTGATCCCTTCAAACTACATAAACTCTGTCTATAACGACTGATCCCTTCAAACTACCTAAACTATCTATACCAACTGATCCCTTCAAACTACCTAAACTCTGTCTATACCGACTGATCCCTTCAAACTACCTAAACTCTGTCTATACCGACTGATCCCTTCAAACTACCTAAACTCTGTCTATACCGACTGATCCCTTCAAACTACCTAAACTCTGTCTACACCGACTGATCCCTTCAAACTACCTAAACTCTGTCTACACCGCCTGATCCCTTCAAACTACCTAAACTCTGTCTATACCAACTGATCCCTTCAAACTACCTAAACTCTGTCTATAACGACTGATCCCTTCAAACTACCTTAACTCTGTCTATACCGACTGATCCCTTCAAACTACCTAAACTCTGTCTACACCGACTGATCCCTTCAAACTACCTAAACTCTGTCTACACCGACTGATCCCTTCAAACTACCTAAACTCTGTCTATACCACCTGATCCCTTCAAACTACCTAAACTCTGTCTATAACGACTGATCCCTTCAAACTACCTAAACTCTGTCTATACCGACTGATCCCTTCAAACTACCTAAACTCTGTCTACACCGACTGATCCCTTCAAACTACCTAAACTCTGTCTATACCGCCTGATCCCTTTAAACTACCTAAACTCTGTCTATACCGACTGATCCCTTCAAACAACCTAAACTCTGTCTACACCGACTGATCCCTTCAAACTACCTAAACTCTGTCTACACCGACTGATCCCTTCAAACTACCTAAACTCTGTCTATACCAACTGATCCCTTCAAACTACCTAAACTCTGTCTACACCGACTGATCCCTTCAAACTACCTAAACTCTGTCTATAACGACTGATCCCTTCAAACTACCTAAACTCTGTCTACACCGACTGATCCCTTCAAACTACCTAAACTCTGTCTATAACGACTGATCCCTTCAAACTACCTAAACTATCTATACCAACTGATCCCTTCAAACTACCTAAACTCTGTCTATACCAACTGATCCCTTCAAACTACCTAAACTCTGTCTATACCGACTGATCCCTTCAAACTAAATAATAATAATAATAATATGCCATTTAGCAGACGCTTTTATCCAAAGCGACTTACAGTCATGCGTGCATACATTTTTTTTTTGTGTATGGGTGGTCCCGGGGATCGAACCCACTACCTTGGCGTTACAAGCGCCGTGCTCTACCAGCTGAGCTACAGAGGATCTACCTAAACTCTGTCTACACCAACTGATCCCTTCAAACTACATAAACTCTGTCTATACCAACTGATCCCTTCAAACTACCTAAACTCTGTCTACACCAACTGATCCCTTCAAACTACCTAAACTCTGTCTACACCGACTGATCCCTTCAAACTACCTAAACTCTGTCTATAACGACTGATCCCTTCAAACTACCTAAACTATCTATACCAACTGATCCCTTCAAACTACCTAAACTCTGTCTATACCGACTGATCCCTTCAAACTACCTAAACTCTGTCTATACCGACTGATCCCTTCAAACAACCTAAACTCTGTCTATACCAACTGATCCCTTCAAACTAGAAAAACTCTGTCTACACCGACTGATCCCTTCAAACTACCTAAACTCTGTCTATACCGACTGATCCCTTCAAACTACCTAAACTCTGTCTATACCGACTGATCCCTTCAAACTACCTAAACTCTGTCTACACCGACTGATCCCTTCAAACTACCTAAACTCTGTCTATACTGACTGATCCCTTCAAACAACCTAAACTCTGTCTATACCGACCGATCCCTTCAAACTACCTAAACTCTGTCTATACCGACTGATCCCTTCAAACAACCTAAACTCTGTCTATACCAACTGATCCCTTCAAACTACCTAAACTCTGTCTATACCAACTGATCCCTTCAAACTACCTAAACTCTGTCTACACCGACTGATCCCTTCAAACTACCTAAACTCTGTCTATAACGACTGATCCCTTCAAACTACCTAAACTCTGTCTATACCGACTGATCCCTTCAAACTACCTAAACTCTGTCTATACCGACTGATCCCTTCAAACTACCTAAACTCTGTCTACACCGACTGATCCCTTCAAACTACCTAAACTCTGTCTACACCGCCTGATCCCTTCAAACTACCTAAACTCTGTCTATACTGACTGATCCCTTCAAACAACCTAAACTCTGTCTATACCGCCTGATCCCTTCAAACAACCTAAACTCTGTCTATACCGCCTGATCCCTTCAAACAACCTAAACTCTGTCTACACCGCCTGATCCCTTCAAACTACCTAAACTCTGTCTATACTGACTGATCCCTTCAAACAACCTAAACTCTGTCTATACCGACTGATCCCTTCAAACTACCTAAACTCTGTCTACACCGACTGATCCCTTCAAACTACCTAAACTCTGTCTATAACGACTGATCCCTTCAAACTACCTAAACTATCTATACCAACTGATCCCTTCAAACTACCTAAACTCTGTCTATACCGACTGATCCCTTCAAACTACCTAAACTCTGTCTATACCGACTGATCCCTTCAAACAACCTAAACTCTGTCTATACCAACTGATCCCTTCAAACTACCTAAACTCTGTCTACACCGACTGATCCCTTCAATCTACCTAAACTCTGTCTATACCGACTGATCCCTTCAAACTACCTAAACTCTGTCTATACCGACTGATCCCTTCAAACTACCTAAACTCTGTCTACACCGACTGATCCCTTCAAACTACCTAAACTCTGTCTATACTGACTGATCCCTTCAAACAACCTAAACTCTGTCTATACCGACCGATCCCTTCAAACTACCTAAACTCTGTCTATACCGACTGATCCCTTCAAACAACCTAAACTCTGTCTATACCAACTGATCCCTTCAAACTACCTAAACTCTGTCTATACCAACTGATCCCTTCAAACTACCTAAACTCTGTCTACACCGACTGATCCCTTCAAACTACCTAAACTCTGTCTATAACGACTGATCCCTTCAAACTACCTAAACTCTGTCTATACCGACTGATCCCTTCAAACTACCTAAACTCTGTCTATACCGACTGATCCCTTCAAACTACCTAAACTCTGTCTACACCGACTGATCCCTTCAAACTACCTAAACTCTGTCTATACCGACTGATCCCTTCAAACTACCTAAACTCTGTCTACACCGACTGATCCCTTCAAACTACCTAAACTCTGTCTACACCGCCTGATCCCTTCAAACTACCTAAACTCTGTCTATACTGACTGATCCCTTCAAACAACCTAAACTCTGTCTATACCGCCTGATCCCTTCAAACAACCTAAACTCTGTCTATACCGCCTGATCCCTTCAAACAACCTAAACTCTGTCTACACCGCCTGATCCCTTCAAACTACCTAAACTCTGTCTATACCGACTGATCCCTTCAAACAACCTAAACTCTGTCTATACCGACTGATCCCTTCAAACTACCTAAACTCTGTCTATACCAACTGATCCCTTCAAACAACCTAAACTCTGTCTATACCGACTGATCCCTTCAAACTACCTAAACTCTGTCTACACCAACTGATCCCTTCAAACTACATAAACTCTGTCTATACCAACTGATCCCTTCAAACTACCTAAACTCTGTCTACACCAACTGATCCCTTCAAACTACCTAAACTCTGTCTACACCGACTGATCCCTTCAAACTACCTAAACTCTGTCTATAACGACTGATCCCTTCAAACTACCTAAACTATCTATACCAACTGATCCCTTCAAACTACCTAAACTCTGTCTATACCGACTGATCCCTTCAAACTACCTAAACTCTGTCTATACCGACTGATCCCTTCAAACAACCTAAACTCTGTCTATACCAACTGATCCCTTCAAACTACCTAAACTCTGTCTACACCGACTGATCCCTTCAAACTACCTAAACTCTGTCTATACCGACTGATCCCTTCAAACTACCTAAACTCTGTCTATACCGACTGATCCCTTCAAACTACCTAAACTCTGTCTACACCGACTGATCCCTTCAAACTACCTAAACTCTGTCTATACTGACTGATCCCTTCAAACAACCTAAACTCTGTCTATACCGACCGATCCCTTCAAACTACCTAAACTCTGTCTATACCGACTGATCCCTTCAAACAACCTAAACTCTGTCTATACCAACTGATCCCTTCAAACTACCTAAACTCTGTCTATACCAACTGATCCCTTCAAACTACCTAAACTCTGTCTACACCGACTGATCCCTTCAAACTACCTAAACTCTGTCTATAACGACTGATCCCTTCAAACTACCTAAACTCTGTCTATACCGACTGATCCCTTCAAACTACCTAAACTCTGTCTATACCGACTGATCCCTTCAAACTACCTAAACTCTGTCTACACCGACTGATCCCTTCAAACTACCTAAACTCTGTCTATACCGACTGATCCCTTCAAACTACCTAAACTCTGTCTACACCGACTGATCCCTTCAAACTACCTAAACTCTGTCTACACCGCCTGATCCCTTCAAACTACCTAAACTCTGTCTATACTGACTGATCCCTTCAAACAACCTAAACTCTGTCTATACCGCCTGATCCCTTCAAACAACCTAAACTCTGTCTATACCGCCTGATCCCTTCAAACAACA
>NW_028162879.1:0-10000 GCF_964263955.1 Coregonus lavaretus
GTGTTACTGCCTCAGTTAGACACTAGAGGTTGACATCACCTCAGGTCCTGTGTTACTGCAGTTAGACACTAGAGGTTGACAGCACCTCAGGTCCTGTGTTACTGCCTCAGTTACACACTAGAGGTTGACAGCACCTCAGGTCCTGTGTTACTGCAGTTAGACACTAGAGGTTGACATCACCTCAGGTCCTGTGTTACTGCCTCAGTTAGACACTAGAGGTTGACATCACCTCAGGTCCTGTGTTACTGCAGTTAGACACTAGAGGTTGACGTCACCTCAGGTCCTGTGTTACTGCCTCAGTTAGACACTAGAGGTTGACGTCACCTCAGGTCCTGTGTTACTGCCTCAGTTAGACACTAGAGGTTGACATCACCTCAGGTCCTGTGTTACTGCCTCAGTTAGACACTAGAGGTTGACGTCACCTCAGGTCCTGTGTTACTGCCTCAGTTACACACTAGAGGTTGACATCACCTCAGGTCCTGTGTTACTGCCTCAGTTAGACACTAGAGGTTGACAGCACCTCAGGTCCTGTGTTACTGCAGTTAGACACTAGAGGTTGACGTCACCTCAGGTCCTGTGTTACTGCCTCAGTTAGACACTAGAGGTTGACGTCACCTCAGGTCCTGTGTTACTGCCTCAGTTAGACACTAGAGGTTGACGTCACCTCAGGTCCTGTGTTACTGCAGTTAGACACTAGAGGTTGACGTCACCTCAGGTCCTGTGTTACTGCCTCAGTTACACACTAGAGGTTGACGTCACCTCAGGTCCTGTGTTACTGCAGTTAGACACTAGAGGTTGACATCACCTCAGGTCCTGTGTTACTGCCTCAGTTAGACACTAGAGGTTGACGTCACCTCAGGTCCTGTGTTACTGCCTCAGTTAGACACTAGAGGTTGACGTCACCTCAGGTCCTGTGTTACTGCAGTTAGACACTAGAGGTTGACGTCACCTCAGGTCCTGTGTTACTGCCTCAGTTAGACACTAGAGGTTGACATCACCTCAGGTCCTGTGTTACTGCCTCAGTTAGACACTAGAGGTTGACGTCACCTCAGGTCCTGTGTTACTGCAGTTAGACACTAGAGGTTGACAGCACCTCAGGTCCTGTGTTACTGCCTCAGTTAGACACTAGAGGTTGACGTCACCTCAGGTCCTGTGTTACTGCCTCAGTTAGACACTAGAGGTTGACGTCACCTCAGGTCCTGTGTTACTGCAGTTAGACACTAGAGGTTGACAGCACCTCAGGTCCTGTGTTACTGCCTCAGTTAGACACTAGAGGTTGACATCACCTCAGGTCCTGTGTTACTGCCTCAGTTAGACACTAGAGGTTGACATCACCTCAGGTCCTGTGTTACTGCCTCAGTTAGACACTAGAGGTTGACGTCACCTCAGGTCCTGTGTTACTGCCTCAGTTAGACACTAGAGGTTGACGTCACCTCAGGTCCTGTGTTACTGCCTCAGTTAGACACTAGAGGTTGACGTCACCTCAGGTCTTGTGTTACTGCAGTTAGACACTAGAGGTTGACATCACCTCAGGTCCTGTGTTACTGCCTCAGTTAGACACTAGAGGTTGACGTCACCTCAGGTCCTGTGTTACTGCAGTTAGACACTAGAGGTTGACGTCACCTCAGGTCCTGTGTTACTGCCTCAGTTAGACACTAGAGGTTGACGTCACCTCAGGTCCTGTGTTACTGCAGTTAGACACTAGAGGTTGACGTCACCTCAGGTCCTGTGTTACTGCAGTTAGACACTAGAGGTTGACATCACCTCAGGTCCTGTGTTACTGCCTCAGTTAGACACTAGAGGTTGACATCACCTCAGGTCCTGTGTTACTGCAGTTAGACACTAGAGGTTGACGTCACCTCAGGTCCTGTGTTACTGCCTCAGTTAGACACTAGAGGTTGACATCACCTCAGGTCCTGTGTTACTGCAGTTAGACACTAGAGGTTGACGTCACCTCAGGTCCTGTGTTACTGCCTCAGTTAGACACTAGAGGTTGACATCACCTCAGGTCCTGTGTTACTGCCTCAGTTAGACACTAGAGGTTGACATCACCTCAGGTCCTGTGTTACTGCCTCAGTTAGACACTAGAGGTTGACATCACCTCAGGTCCTGTGTTACTGCCTCAGTTAGACACTAGAGGTTGACGTCACCTCAGGTCCTGTGTTACTGCCTCAGTTAGACACTAGAGGTTGACATCACCTCAGGTCCTGTGTTACTGCCTCAGACACTAGAGGTTGACGTCACCTCAGGTCCTGTGTTACTACCTCAGTTAGACACTAGAGGTTGACGTCACCTCAGGTCCTGTGTTACTGCCTCAGTTAGACACTAGAGGTTGACGTCACCTCAGGTCCTGTGTTACTGCCTCAGTTAGACACTAGAGGTTGACATCACCTCAGGTCCTGTGTTACTGCCTCAGTTACACACTAGAGGTTGACGTCACCTCAGGTCCTGTGTTACTGCCTCAGTTAGACACTAGAGGTTGACATCACCTCAGGTCCTGTGTTACTGCCTCAGTTAGACACTAGAGGTTGACGTCACCTCAGGTCCTGTGTTACTGCAGTTAGACACTAGAGGTTGACGTCACCTCAGGTCCTGTGTTACTGCAGTTAGACACTAGAGGTTGACATCACCTCAGGTCCTGTGTTACTGCAGTTAGACACTAGAGGTTGACGTCACCTCAGGTCCTGTGTTACTGCCTCAGTTAGACACTAGAGGTTGACGTCACCTCAGGTCCTGTGTTACTGCCTCAGTTAGACACTAGAGGTTGACGTCACCTCAGGTCCTGTGTTACTGCAGTTAGACACTAGAGGTTGACGTCACCTCAGGTCCTGTGTTACTGCAGTTAGACACTAGAGGTTGACGTCACCTCAGGTCCTGTGTTACTGCAGTTAGACACTAGAGGTTGACATCACCTCAGGTCCTGTGTTACTGCAGTTAGACACTAGAGGTTGACGTCACCTCAGGTCCTGTGTTACTGCCTCAGTTAGACACTAGAGGTTGACATCACCTCAGGTCCTGTGTTACTGCCTCAGTTAGACACTAGAGGTTGACGTCACCTCAGGTCCTGTGTTACTGCCTCAGTTAGACACTAGAGGTTGACGTCACCTCAGGTCCTGTGTTACTGCCTCAGTTAGACACTAGAGGTTGACATCACCTCAGGTCCTGTGTTACTGCAGTTACACACTAGAGGTTGACATCACCTCAGGTCCTGTGTTACTGCAGTTAGACACTAGAGGTTGACATCACCTCAGGTCCTGTGTTACTGCAGTTAGACACTAGAGGTTGACATCACCTCAGGTCCTGTGTTACTGCCTCAGTTAGACACTAGAGGTTGACAGCACCTCAGGTCCTGTGTTACTGCCTCAGTTAGACACTAGAGGTTGACGTCACCTCAGGTCCTGTGTTACTGCCTCAGTTAGACACTAGAGGTTGACATCACCTCAGGTCCTGTGTTACTGCCTCAGTTACACACTAGAGGTTGACGTCACCTCAGGTCCTGTGTTACTGCAGTTAGACACTAGAGGTTGACATCACCTCAGGTCCTGTGTTACTGCCTCAGTTAGACACTAGAGGTTGACATCACCTCAGGTCCTGTGTTACTGCAGTTAGACACTAGAGGTTGACGTCACCTCAGGTCCTGTGTTACTGCAGTTAGACACTAGAGGTTGACATCACCTCAGGTCCTGTGTTACTGCAGTTAGACACTAGAGGTTGACGTCACCTCAGGTCCTGTGTTACTGCCTCAGTTAGACACTAGAGGTTGACGTCACCTCAGGTCCTGTGTTACTGCAGTTAGACACTAGAGGTTGACATCACCTCAGGTCCTGTGTTACTGCAGTTAGACACTAGAGGTTGACGTCACCTCAGGTCCTGTGTTACTGCCTCAGTTAGACACTAGAGGTTGACGTCACCTCAGGTCCTGTGTTACTGCAGTTAGACACTAGAGGTTGACATCACCTCAGGTCCTGTGTTACTGCCTCAGTTAGACACTAGAGGTTGACGTCACCTCAGGTCCTGTGTTACTGCAGTTAGACACTAGAGGTTGACGTCACCTCAGGTCCTGTGTTACTGCCTCAGTTAGACACTAGAGGTTGACAGCACCTCAGGTCCTGTGTTACTGCCTCAGTTAGACACTAGAGGTTGACGTCACCTCAGGTCCTGTGTTACTGCCTCAGTTAGACACTAGAGGTTGACATCACCTCAGGTCCTGTGTTACTGCCTCAGTTAGACACTAGAGGTTGACGTCACCTCAGGTCCTGTGTTACTGCCTCAGTTAGACACTAGAGGTTGACAGCACCTCAGGTCCTGTGTTACTGCCTCAGTTAGACACTAGAGGTTGACGTTACCTCAGGTCCTGTGTTACTGCCTCAGTTAGACACTAGAGGTTGACGTCACCTCAGGTCCTGTGTTACTGCCTCAGTTAGACACTAGAGGTTGACGTCACCTCAGGTCCTGTGTTACTGCCTCAGTTAGACACTAGAGGTTGACAGCACCTCAGGTCCTGTGTTACTGCCTCAGTTAGACACTAGAGGTTGACGTCACCTCAGGTCCTGTGTTACTGCAGTTAGACACTAGAGGTTGACGTCACCTCAGGTCCTGTGTTACTGCAGTTAGACACTAGAGGTTGACATCACCTCAGGTCCTGTGTTACTGCAGTTAGACACTAGAGGTTGACATCACCTCAGGTCCTGTGTTACTGCAGTTAGACACTAGAGGTTGACGTCACCTCAGGTCCTGTGTTACTGCCTCAGTTACACACTAGAGGTTGACGTCACCTCAGGTCCTGTGTTACTGCAGTTAGACACTAGAGGTTGACGTCACCTCAGGTCCTGTGTTACTGCCTCAGTTAGACACTAGAGGTTGACGTCACCTCAGGTCCTGTGTTACTGCCTCAGTTAGACACTAGAGGTTGACGTCACCTCAGGTCCTGTGTTACTGCCTCAGTTAGACACTAGAGGTTGACGTCACCTCAGGTCCTGTGTTACTGCAGTTAGACACTAGAGGTTGACATCACCTCAGGTCCTGTGTTACTGCCTCAGTTAGACACTAGAGGTTGACAGCACCTCAGGTCCTGTGTTACTGCCTCAGTTAGACACTAGAGGTTGACGTCACCTCAGGTCCTGTGTTACTGCCTCAGTTAGACACTAGAGGTTGACATCACCTCAGGTCCTGTGTTACTGCCTCAGTTACACACTAGAGGTTGACAGCACCTCAGGTCCTGTGTTACTGCCTCAGTTAGACACTAGAGGTTGACAGCACCTCAGGTCCTGTGTTACTGCAGTTACACACTACGGGTTGACATCACCTCAGGTCCTGTGTTACTGCCTCAGACACTAGAGGTTGACGTCACCTCAGGTCCTGTGTTACTGCAGTTAGACACTAGAGGTTGACATCACCTCAGGTCCTGTGTTACTGCAGTTAGACACTAGAGGTTGACGTCACCTCAGGTCCTGTGTTACTGCCTCAGTTAGACACTAGAGGTTGACGTCACCTCAGGTCCTGTGTTACTGCAGTTAGACACTAGAGGTTGACATCACCTCAGGTCCTGTGTTACTGCAGTTAGACACTAGAGGTTGACGTCACCTCAGGTCCTGTGTTACTGCCTCAGTTAGACACTAGAGGTTGACGTCACCTCAGGTCCTGTGTTACTGCAGTTAGACACTAGAGGTTGACGTCACCTCAGGTCCTGTGTTACTGCCTCAGTTAGACACTAGAGGTTGACGTCACCTCAGGTCCTGTGTTACTGCAGTTAGACACTAGAGGTTGACATCACCTCAGGTCCTGTGTTACTGCCTCAGTTAGACACTAGAGGTTGACAGCACCTCAGGTCCTGTGTTACTGCCTCAGTTAGACACTAGAGGTTGACGTCACCTCAGGTCCTGTGTTACTGCAGTTAGACACTAGAGGTTGACAGCACCTCAGGTCCTGTGTTACTGCCTCAGTTAGACACTAGAGGTTGACGTCACCTCAGGTCCTGTGTTACTGCCTCAGTTAGACACTAGAGGTTGACATCACCTCAGGTCCTGTGTTACTGCCTCAGTTAGACACTAGAGGTTGACATCACCTCAGGTCCTGTGTTACTGCCTCAGTTAGACACTAGAGGTTGACGTCACCTCAGGTCCTGTGTTACTGCCTCAGTTAGACACTAGAGGTTGACAGCACCTCAGGTCCTGTGTTACTGCCTCAGTTAGACACTAGAGGTTGACGTCACCTCAGGTCCTGTGTTACTGCCTCAGTTAGACACTAGAGGTTGACAGCACCTCAGGTCCTGTGTTACTGCCTCAGTTACACACTAGAGGTTGACGTCACCTCAGGTCCTGTGTTACTGCAGTTAGACACTAGAGGTTGACGTCACCTCAGGTCCTGTGTTACTGCAGTTAGACACTAGAGGTTGACATCACCTCAGGTCCTGTGTTACTGCCTCAGTTAGACACTAGAGGTTGACGTCACCTCAGGTCCTGTGTTACTGCCTCAGTTAGACACTAGAGGTTGACGTCACCTCAGGTCCTGTGTTACTGCAGTTAGACACTAGAGGTTGACATCACCTCAGGTCCTGTGTTACTGCCTCAGTTAGACACTAGAGGTTGACGTCACCTCAGGTCCTGTGTTACTGCCTCAGTTAGACACTAGAGGTTGACGTCACCTCAGGTCCTGTGTTACTGCAGTTAGACACTAGAGGTTGACATCACCTCAGGTCCTGTGTTACTGCAGTTAGACACTAGAGGTTGACGTCACCTCAGGTCCTGTGTTACTGCCTCAGTTAGACACTAGAGGTTGACATCACCTCAGGTCCTGTGTTACTGCAGTTAGACACTAGAGGTTGACGTCACCTCAGGTCCTGTGTTACTGCCTCAGTTACACACTAGAGGTTGACGTCACCTCAGGTCCTGTGTTACTGCAGTTAGACACTAGAGGTTGACGTCACCTCAGGTCCTGTGTTACTGCCTCAGTTAGACACTAGAGGTTGACGTCACCTCAGGTCCTGTGTTACTGCCTCAGTTAGACACTAGAGGTTGACGTCACCTCAGGTCCTGTGTTACTGCAGTTAGACACTAGAGGTTGACGTCACCTCAGGTCCTGTGTTACTGCCTCAGTTAGACACTAGAGGTTGACGTCACCTCAGGTCCTGTGTTACTGCCTCAGTTAGACACTAGAGGTTGACGTCACCTCAGGTCCTGTGTTACTGCAGTTAGACACTAGAGGTTGACAGCACCTCAGGTCCTGTGTTACTGCCTCAGTTAGACACTAGAGGTTGACGTCACCTCAGGTCCTGTGTTACTGCCTCAGTTAGACACTAGAGGTTGACGTCACCTCAGGTCCTGTGTTACTGCAGTTAGACACTAGAGGTTGACGTCACCTCAGGTCCTGTGTTACTGCCTCAGTTACACACTAGAGGTTGACGTCACCTCAGGTCCTGTGTTACTGCCTCAGTTAGACACTAGAGGTTGACGTCACCTCAGGTCCTGTGTTACTGCCTCAGTTACACACTAGAGGTTGACGTCACCTCAGGTCCTGTGTTACTGCCTCAGTTAGACACTAGAGGTTGACGTCACCTCAGGTCCTGTGTTACTGCAGTTACACACTAGAGGTTGACGTCACCTCAGGTCCTGTGTTACTGCCTCAGTTACACACTAGAGGTTGACGTCACCTCAGGTCCTGTGTTACTGCCTCAGTTAGACACTAGAGGTTGACGTCACCTCAGGTCCTGTGTTACTGCCTCAGTTACACACTAGAGGTTGACATCACCTCAGGTCCTGTGTTACTGCCTCAGGAACGGGAGTTAAATTCTAAAGTCAAGTTTGGGACGGGTTCAACAGTCCACAGGAACGGGCAGTACAGGAATAATTTTAAATAAGTTTACAAGCTCTCTCTCACTGGGTACGTACCTGTTGTTTTCCTATCATGGGCAGTATGATGTCAGCTATCTGTCTGGACAGTCTCTTCCACTTGTCCTCGTTCTCTTTGTGACACTGCTGGAGGACCAGGATGAACATCTCCAGCACCTAAACACAGACACACAGGGGTCAAATGTCACACAGGTCAAAACGTTAGGCTTCTAATGGTTGCATGGTTCAAACATTCAAAGGTTCCAAAGCGCCAAGGTTCCAAAGCACCAAGGTTCCAAAGCACCAAGGTTCCAAAGCACCAAGGTTCCAAAGCGCCAAGGTTCCAAAGCGCCAAGGTTCCAAACCACCAAGGTTCCAAAGTACCAAGGTTCCAAAGCGCCAAGGTTCCAAAGCGCCAAGGTTCCAAACCACCAAGGTTCCAAAGCACCAAGGTTCCAAAGCACCAAGGTTCCAAAGCGCCAAGGTTCCAAAGCACCAAGGTTCCAAAGCACCAAGGTTCCAAAGCACCAAGGTTCCATGTTTCCAAAGTGTGTATACCTGGTGGTATTGTATGAGTCTCAGCAGCATGGAGACCACCACCTCTTTCTGGGTGTCCAGTTCCTTCCCAGCATCAGCCTTGTTGGAGCCTCTCAGAACAAACAGGTCATGGACTATAGGCTGCAGGGCTGGGATGGCTGTATGGGGAGAAATAAAGACCCATTTAGACAAGAAGATGGAGGAGAAATAAAGACATTTAGAAAAGAAGATGGAGGAGAAATAAAGACATTTAGACAAGAAGATGGGGGAGAAATAAAGACATTTAGACCAGAAGATGGGGGAGAAATAAAGACATTTAGACCAGAAGATGGGGGAGAAATAAAGACATTTAGACCAGAAGATGGGGGAGAAATAAAGACATTTAGACCAGAAGATGGGAGAGAAATAAAGACATTTAGACCAGAAGATGGGGGAGAAATAAAGACATTTAGACCAGAAGATGGGGGAGAAATAAAGACATTTAGACAAGAAGATGGGGGAGAAATGAAGACATTTAGACCAGAAGATGGGGGAGAAATAAAGACATTTAGACAAGAAGATGGAGGAGAAATAAAGACATTTAGACAAGAAGATGGGGGAGAAATAAAGACATTTAGACAAGAAGATGGGGGAGAAATAGAGACATTTAGACCAGCAGATGGGGGAGAAATAAAGATATTTAGACAAGAAGATGGGGGAGAAATAAAGACATTTAGACAAGAAGATGGAGGAGAAATAAAGACATTTAGAAAAGAAGATGGGGGAGAAATAATGACATTTAGACAAGAAGATGGAGGAGAAATAAAGACATTTAGAAAAGAAGATGGGGGAGAAATAAAGACATTTAGACCAGCAGATGGGGGAGAAATAAAGACATTTAGACAAGAAGATGGGGGAGAAATAAAGACATTTAGACAAGAAGATGGAGGAGAAATAAAGACATTTAGAAAAGAAGATGGGGGAGAAATAATGACATTTAGACAAGAAGATGGAGGAGAAATAAAGACATTTAGAAAAGAAGATGGGGGAGAAATAAAGACATACATCATCATCAACCACCAGTGAGTCCTGGATCCGATATTATTCATGAATGTGGACAGCGTATAGGCTTTGTGTGTGCGTGCGCATGTGTGTGCGTTTGACACGTGTGTGTGTGTGTGTGTGTGTTCCTACCATGTGTGTGTTTGACACGTGTGTGTGTGTTCCTACATGTGTGTGTTTGACACGTGTGTGTGTGCTCCTACCATGTGTGTGTTTGACACGTGTGTGTGTGTTCCTACCATGTGTGTGTTTGACATGTGTGTGTGTGTGTGTGTGCTCCTACCATGTGTGTGTTTGACACGTGTGTGTGTGCTCCTACCATGTGTGTGTTTGACATGTGTGTGTGTGCTCCTACCATGTGTGTGTTTGACACGTGTGTGTGTGTGTGTTCCTACCATGTGTGTGTTTGACATGTGTGTGTGTGCTCCTACCATGTGTGTGTTTGACACGTGTGTGTGTGTGTTCCTACCATGTGTGTGTTTGACACGTGTGTGTGTGCTCCTACCATGTGTGTGTGTGCTCCTACCATGTGTGTGTTTGACACGTGTGTGTGTGTGTTCCTACCATGTGTGTGTTTGACACGTGTGTGTGTGCTC
>NW_028162879.1:20000-22500 GCF_964263955.1 Coregonus lavaretus
GGGTGACCTGGGGGGACAGAGAGAACAACACTGAGAGAGGGAGCGTTGGCTAGGGAGGGCAGGGTGACCTGGGAGGACAGAGAGAACAACACTGAGAGAGGGAGCGTTGGCTAGGGAGGGCAGGGTGACCTGGGGGACAGAGAGAACAACACTGAGAGAGGGAGCGTTGGCTAGGGAGGGCAGGGTGACCTGGGGGACAGAGAGAACAACACTGAGAGAGGGAGCGTTGGCTAGGGAGGGCAGGGTGACCTGGGGGGACAGAGAGAACAACACTGAGAGAGGGAGCGTTGGCTAGGGAGGGGCAGGGTGACCTGGGGGGACAGAGAGAACAACACTGAGAGAGGGAGCGTTGGCTAGGGAGGGGCAGGGTGACCTGGGGGGACAGAGAGAACAACACTGAGAGAGGGAGCGTTGGCTAGGGAAGGGCAGGGTGACCTGGGGGACAGAGAGAACAACACTGAGAGAGGGAGCGTTGGCTAGGGAGGGCAGGGTGGCCTGGGAGACAGAGAGAACAACACTGAGAGAGGGAGCGTTGGCTAGGGAGGGGCAGGGTGGCCTGGAGGGACAGAGAGAACAACACTGAGAGAGGGAGCGTTGGCTAGGGAGGGCAGGGTGACCTGGGGGACAGAGAGAACAACACTGAGAGAGGGAGCGTTGGCTAGGGAGGGCAGGGTGACCTGGGGGACAGAGAGAACAACACTGAGAGAGGGAGCGTTGGCTAGGGAGGGGCAGGGTGACCTGGGGGACAGAGAGAACAACACTGAGAGAGGGAGCGTTGGCTAGGGAGGGCAGGGTGACCTGGGGGACAGAGAGAACAACACTGAGAGAGGGAGCGTTGGCTAGGGAGGGCAGGGTGACCTGGGGGACAGAGAGAACAACACTGAGAGAGGGAGCGTTGGCTAGGGAGGGGCAGGGTGGCCTGGGGGACAGAGAGAACAACACTGAGAGAGGGAGCGTTGGCTAGGGAGGGCAGGGTGACCTGGGGGACAGAGAGAACAACACTGAGAGAGGGAGCGTTGGCTAGGGAGGGGCAGGGTGACCTGGGGGGACAGAGAGAACAACACTGAGAGAGGGAGCGTTGGCTAGGGAGGGCAGGGTGACCTGGGGGGACAGAGAGAACAACACTGAGAGAGGGAACGTTGGCTAGGGAGGGCAGGGTGACCTGGGGGGACAGAGAGAACAACACTGAGAGAGGGAGCGTTGGCTAGGGAGGGGCAGGGTGACCTGGGGGACAGAGAGAACAACACTGAGAGAGGGAGCGTTGGCTAGGGAGGGCAGGGTGACCTGGGGGACAGAGAGAACAACACTGAGAGAGGGAGCGTTGGCTAGGGAGGGGCAGGGTGACCTGGGGGACAGAGAGAACAACACTGAGAGAGGGAGCGTTGGCTAGGGAGGGGTGACCTGGGGGGACAGAGAGAACAACACAGAGAGAGGGAGCGTTGGCTAGGGGGGGCAGGGTGACCTGGGGATATCAGTACATAGAAGACAACATATTCTGTCTTCAAAACACAAGTCAACCACCTTCACCTTGATACTCCCAATATGACATTGGGAAATATCTTGATTAAGTACAGTGCATTTGGAAAGTAGCCAGACCCCTTGACTTTTTCCACATTTTGTTAAGTTACAGCCTTATTCTAAAATGAATTAAATACATTTTTCTCCTCATCAATCTACACATAACACCCCATAATGACAAAGCAAAAACAGGTTTTTAGAAATATTTGCAAAAGTATATCTATCTATCTATCTATCTATCTATCTATCTATCTATCTATCTATCTATATATATATATAAATAAATAAATAAAATAATACATAAGTATTCAGACCCTTTGTTATGAGACTCGAAATTGAGCTCAGGTGCATCCTGTTTCCATTGATCATCCTTGAGATGTTTCTACAACTTGGAGTCCACCTGTGGTAAATTCAATTGGTTGGACATGATTTGGAAAGGCACACACCTGTCTATATAACGTTCCATAGTTGACAGTGCATGTCAGAGCAAAAACCAAGCCATGAGGTTTAAGGAATTGTCCGCAGAGCTCCGAGACAGGATTGTGTCGAGGCACAGATCTGGAAAGGGTACCAAATAATTTCTGCAGCATTGAAGGTCCCCACGATGACAGTGGCCTCCATCATTCTTAAATGGAAGAAGTTTGGAAGCACCAAGTCTCTTCCTAGAACTGGCCGCCTGGCCAAACTGAGTAACCGGGGAAGAAGGGCCTTGTTTAGGGAGTTCCTCTGTGGAGATGGGAGAACCTTCCAGAAGGACAACCATCTCTGCAGCACTCCACCAATCAGGCCTTTATGGTAGAGTGGCCAGACAGAAGCCACTTCTCAGTAAAAGGCACATGACAGCCCGACTTGGAGTTTGCCAAAAGGCACCTAAAGGACTCTCAGACCATGAGAAACAAGATTCTCTGGTCTGATGAAACCTAGATTGAACTCTTTGGCCTGAATGCCAAGCGTCACGTCTGGAGGAAACCTGGCACCATCC
>NW_028162878.1:0-19038 GCF_964263955.1 Coregonus lavaretus
ATGTGCATGTGTGCCTATTCGAGTCTATGGTGCGTGTGTGTTTGATTTCCTCCAGGCATCCTTAAAAAATATTTTCTGTCATCAATTGGATCTGTCGCCAGTGTCAAATTAAATAGAGCAGCGATTTCAGATGAGATTACTGAGCTGCAGTACCAGTGTAGCGTTGATGTTTCACTGAATCACTGTGGCCCAGATCAGTTGAATGGGACCTCATTCTGCCAGGGCACAGTCACTCTACAAAACACTCTATAACCATCCAATTGAGGCCCAGCCACCCTGTAATAGAAACTGTTAAAAGTGTTTGTATCCTCAATGGCACCCTATTCCCTATTTAGTGCTATACGTTTGGCCAGACTCTGGCTCTGGTCAAAAGTAATGCAGTATACAGAATAGGGTGCCAGTGGAGATTATGTGTGTGTGTGTGTGTGTGTGTGTGTGTGTGTGTGTGTGTGTGTGTGTGTGTGTGTGTGTGTGTGTGTGTGTGTGTGTGTGTGTGTGTGTGTGTGTGTGTGTGTGTGTGTGTGTGTGTGTGTGTGTGTGTGTGTGTGTGTGCGTGTGTGTGTGTGCGTGTGTGTGCGTGCGACTGTGCGTGCGCGTGTGTGTGTCAGTTTCCCCATGGTCCAAGGTAACAGTGTTGCTTTCTGTTGGTTGGCTGGTTTTGGTGATTACCATGGTCCACTCTCTGCTTGTATAATTGGCCTCGTTGACATCCTATTACTATAGCTGTAAAATCACACCCTTAGTAAACAAGTAATTGCAGCTAATTTATATTGTATGCACTAAATTAACTTCCTGTGTTAATTGATAATTTAAGTCTTTAGTCACGGTTCAGGGTTAATGTTTCAGCACATTATTGTCATACAACATTGCACTGGGATGCAGGTCAGTGAGTCTATGGCTGGGCCTGTTTATTTTGAATGATAAGTTAAAGTAAACAGGTGAAGTCATATTGTAACACACAAAACCTTGTGTCTCTTTCAGCATGAGTGCCCACATGGTGACAGTGTAGAGCAAGATCCAGGAGCATGCACTAATGTTCTACCTGACATTACATTGGTGAGTCTGTATAAGTTTGAGGTTGTTCTGGTCTGATGGAAATAATAGTCAGGTTTTATGTGCATGAGTGGCAAATTAGACTTAAATGCTAATCTTTGTGTACAATGCATTTGAAGGTGAGGCATGAATGTGGATTTGAAGGTGACTCTCTCCATTAAAAAAACATTTTCGGTGACCTTCGACTGAGTTTGTAATGTTTGTTTGTACAACTTTTCTGTACAAACAATGTCCTTTTGTGTTTCTAGAAAGAAGTGCAGTCTACAGCTGAATCTCCTCCGTCCTTCAAGCCTTCTCTTCCCCCCGGCCATACCCAGACCAGATACCCCAGGGAGAGGGACCCTTCCAAGCGCCCCTCATCCAGACACTCCCAGTCTGGCCTGATCTTTACTGCCCCCACCAGGCTACACCAGGAATGTCACCACAAATCCCTCAAAGCCTTCAGCTCCTCCAACCACCAAACCTCCACCTCCCCTAGTTCTGACTTCCATCACACCTGTCCCAACCCTGGCCACCAAAACAGCCCCAACCCTGGCACCAACCACAGTGCCTATCCAAGCTCTGGTCATCAGACATCCATAAACTCTCTTCACCACACCTGCCAAAACTCCCTCCACATCTCCACCCCAACCTCTGACCACAACCCCCACCACCACCACCCCCACCAAGGCTGCCCCAGCTCTGGCCACCATACCTGCCCCGGCTCCCTTCATCACAACCCCTTGTGGTTCCCCTCTGCTCCTCCAAACAAGGAGACGACCATCAAGCACCCCATCTTCAGATCCTGTTCCAATGAGAAGCGTGCTACCTCCACTAAGACTGCCTCCCCTTGTCTCTCACCGTGTCCCTCCCCTGGTCTCTCCCCATGTCTGTCCCCCTGTCCCTCCCCCTGTCCCACTCTCGCTGTGCTGAGGCCACCCCCCTGTAGCCCAGACAGACCCTGCTCTCCCTGCTCTCCCTGTTCTCCCTCCCTCAGCCAGGGAGGTCAATGTGTCATGGCAGATGTACACAGACTGACTGCTGAGGTCAGGCCCCAGCCCCAGCAGAGAGGTAAAGGTCAATGTGTGTCTATGTGCTTTTGTGCAAACCTGCCTGTGTTTCTGTGTGTGTATCGCTTTACATGCTTGTACCCTGCGTGTACGAAACATTAGGAACACGTGCTCTTTCCATGACATAGACTGACCAGGTGAATCCAGGTCAAAGATATGATCCCTTATTGATGCCACTTGTTAAATCCACATCAAATCAGTGTAGATGAAGGGGAGGAGACAGGTTAAAGAATGATTTTTAAGCCTTGACAATTGAGACATGGATTGTGTATGTGTGCAATTTAGAGGGTGAAAGGTCAAGACAAAAGATTGAAGTGCCTTTGAACAGGGTATGGTAGTAGGTGCCAGGCGCACCAGTTTGAGTGTGTCAAGAACTGCAACGCAGCTGGGTTTTTCACGCTCAACAGTTTCCCATCTGTATCAAGAATGGTCCACCACCCAAAGGACATCCAGCCAACTTGACACAACTGTGGGAAGCATTGGAGTCAACATGGGCCAGCATCCCTGTGGAACGCTTTCGACACCTTGTAGAGTCCATGCCCCGACAAATTGAGGCAGTTCTGAGGGCAAAAGGGGGTGCAATTCAATATTAGGAAGGTGTTCCTAATGTTTTGTACACTCAGTGTATATATAATCAAATCTATTTATTCTGTGTATCCAGGCGCCACATTGTCCCAGCTGTCAGACAGTGGTCAGACTCTGAGTGAGGACAGTGGGGTGGATATTGCTGAGGCAGGAGGGCTGAGTAAAGACAGCAGTCCTCGGCCCAGTAAGAACCAGGCCACACAGGAGTCCCAAGGGGCCCAGGGACCTGCAGCACAGGCATCCAAACAGGTGAGGGCCACCAAGGGCCCATATCACAACAGAAATAACATGTTGGGGTCTCAAATGGAACCCTTTTCCATATGTAGTGTACTACGTTTGACCAGGGCTCATAAGTAGTGCCCTATCTAGGGAATAGGGTGCCATTTGGGACGCACAACATGACATTCATAAATCTCTGAGTTTCACAACACTCTGTTTTGCGTTTTCACAAAGTCATGGTTTGCCACACGTTTTATTTCACTACCCTCAGTGCCTGTCCATCCCTTGACCGTAGTGTATGTCTTGTTTTTATGTCTTTTTGTCCTCTTTCTATGTCCTCATTCTATGATGTATTCTTGTGTTCCCTGCAGCATCCTGGCTCTCCAGTGGCCACCCCTACCCTGGTACATGTGGTAAAGAATGCCAATACTTTGGGTATCGCTATAGAGGGAGGGGCAAACACACGCCAGCTGCTGCCACGCATCGTCACCATTCAGGTGAGAGAGAGAGACTCTGCATCCCAAATAGCACTCTAGTCCCAAAATAGTGCACCACTTTTGACCAGGGCTCATGGGGCTCTGGGTAAAAGGAGATGATTCTGCATCACTTTATCATACTCCTACATGTAGGATAACTCTGAACATGAATGCAGCATGATGAAGACTACACAGGGCTTTCGTACTGTGATGTCTGTAAATAGTAAGAACTACTTCATCCTATGTGGATGTAGACCCCCCCCCCCCTCCCCCCCCCCCCCCCCCATGTTGCGCCTGAAGGTGTGCGCATACACATACTTATACATATTGTACTGTTCATGAGTGCAATATGCATAACAGCAAGCATAAAAAATGACAGCATTACCATTTTCACTTTCATCCTAAATGTGACTTTCCCCCGAGCATCTGTTTATGTGCGTAATAACAGCGTATATTTGCATTGATAAGAATCTCAAAGCAGGTCAAGGATTCTCTCCTGGGGATTTGTAACTTTGTTGAAGAAAGTTTTCTACCACCTGGTTAGTCTCAGGAGTCTTGGATTGGATGATCTATTCAGGTCACCAGGGCCCATATTCACTAGGAACGAAACGGAAGCAAACCCAAACAGGGAGGGTCTACCTGAACTTGTCCAATAAGGAACACGTTTTTTCATTTTTCGTTTTCAGGTGTGAGTGGACCGACATAGTCATTGTGAGAGGACTTACATGTGTATTTACATATTATTCTCAAGAACAGCCTTGAGGTGTTTGTGTGACGGTACAGAGATTTCTATATCAATGGCTCCTCATGAACAGCCCCCATACATCTCAGTAGTCCAATAGAGTCCTGTTGGGCAGAATCCCACACATTTATAGGTTCATCTAACACAACAGTCGCTGCCCGCCCATTATCAACACAGCAGGGATATCACGTCGCCTCATTAGTCCAATAATTTCCCCCCACCATTTAATGGTACTGTCTCTGATTCAGTAACAGTCAATAGCTGTTTTCCAAATGGCAACCTATTTCCTGCTTATATAGTCCCTACACTCTTAGAAAAAACGGTGCTATCTAGAGCCTAAAACGATTCTTCGGCTGTCCCCAGAGGGGAACCCTTTGAAGAACCCATTTTGGTGCCAGGTAGAACCCTTTTGAGTTCCATGTAGAAACCTTTCCACACAGGGTTCTACCTGGAACCAAAAAGGGTTCTACTTGGAACCAAAAATGGTTCTCCTATGGGGACAGCCAAATAACCCTATTGAAACCCTTTTTTCTTAGAGTGTATGGGCCCTGGTCAAAATGAGTGCACTACATAGGGAATAGGGTGCTATTTGACACGGAGACATTAGGTAGGCTCTGAATGGCCATATACAGAATTATAAGTGACATGGTTGAAGAGGTTATTTCAGGATATGACAGTCAACAATAATGGGATTTTATTGTTTTACTGACTTAATGATATGGAGCCTTAACACATCTGGGGATTTGGTGCAATAAGAAGATGATAAACAATAGGTTGTCACGCAATGGGTTGCCATGGCAGGCACAGCCAATTTCAAGGCTCTGCAGCAGCTATTGCATAACGCTAGAGTGCCATTGCTTTCCAAAGAGTAAACATAGTTAGTTAGTTGGAATTCCTTCCCCCACTGTCGTAATGAAGGTAGATTGCGGGGTGCTTCAACTTAAGTGTGGACTACTTCTGCTGTCCACTATAATTGTTGTTAGGGTGATATGATTAGTGTTGTTACATCCCACACTCATATTTTTCTTCCTGGCACTGATTCTGCTGATAGCGGATAACTATTTTGAAGATGGGTCTACTTGCAATAACTGTGATATGGGAGGGGGGGGGGGGGGGGAGGGGGGGGGGGGGAGGGGTTGTCTTGATGGATAGCCAGGGGCACACTCCATCAATCAGACATCATTTACAAATGATCAGATCAGAGGCAGTATTGATGACCAGGGTTGTTCTCTTGATAAATGCGTGAATTTGACAATTTTCCTGTCCTGGTAAGCATTCAAAATGTAACGAGTACTTTTGGGTGTCAGGGTATGAAGTAAAAAATTATTATTATTATTTTTTTTTTTTTGGAATGTAGTGGAGTAAAAGTAAATATAAATAGTAAAGTAAAGTACAGATACTCCCAAAAACCACTTAAGTAATACTTTAAAGTATTTTCACTTAAGTACTTTATACCACTGATCATTATTCACGATTCATTCAGTATTATCCGTAATCATGGTAGAAACATTGTATTCTTATTTACAATAAAAGTGACTCCAAAATGACACAATACATTATTTACCATTCGTATCTATTGAGCACAAAATAATCTGAAATACAACCAAAACAACCAGCAAATGCATCCAACAAATTTGTAGTCACAAGCTTGATGTAGTCACTGCGTGCTATGAATATGGGACCAAATAATACCTTTTTACTACTTTAATACACATACAGTATAAGGGAATCTGTCCCAATACTTTTGCTCCCCTAAAATGGGGGTACTATGTACAAAAAGTGCTGTAATTTCTAAACGGTTCACGCGATATGGATGAAAATACAAAGAAATGAAAGCTGACAGTCTGCACTTTAACCTCGTAGTCATTGTTTGATTTCAAATCCAAAGTTTTGAAGTACAGTGGCTTGCAAAAGTATTCATCCCCCTTGGCATTTTTCCTATTTTGTTGGCTTACAACCTGGAATTAAAATTGATTTTTGGGGGGTTTGTATCATTTGATTTACACAACATGCCTACCACTTTGAAGATGCAAAATATTTTTTATTGTGAAACAAACAAGAAATAAGACAGAAAAACAGAAAACTTGAGCGTGCATAACTATTCACCCCTCCCAAAGTCAATACTTTGTAGAGCCACCTTTTGCAGCAATTACAGCTACAAGTCTCTTGGGGTATGTCTCTATAAGCTTGGCACATCTAGCCACTGGGATTTCTGCCCGTTCTTCAAGGCAAAACTGCTCCAGCTCCAAGTTGGATGGGTTCCGCTGGTGTACAGCAATCTTTAAGTCATACCACAGATTCTCAATTGGATTGAGGTCTGGGCTTTGACTAGGCCATTCCAAGACATTTAAATGTTTCCCCTTAAACCACTCGAGTGTTGCTTTAGCAGTATGCTTAGGGTCATTGTCCTGCTGGAAGGTGAACCTCCGTCCCAGTCTAAAATCTCTGGAAGACTGAAACAGGTTTACCTCAAGAATTTCCCTGTATTTAGCGCCATCCATCATTCCTTCAATTCTGACCAGTTTCCCAGTCCCTGCCGATGGTGCTGCTTGCTTGGTGGTGCCCCTTGCTAAGTGGTGTTGCAGACTCTGAGGCCTTTCAGAATAGGTGTATATATACTGAGATCATGTGACAGATCATGTGACACTTAGATTGCCCACAGGTGGACTTTATTTAACTAATTACATTACTTCTGAAGTGAATTGGTTGCACCAGATCTTATTTAGGGGCTTCATAGCAAAGGGGGTGAATACATATGCACACACCACTTTTCCGTTATTTATGTTTAAGAATTTTTTGAAACAAGTAATATTTGTCATTTCACTTCACCAATTTGGACTATTTTGTGTATGTCCATTACATGAAATCCAAATAAAATTTAATTTAAATTACAGGTTGTAATGCAAAAAAATAGGAAAAACGCCAAGGGGGATGAATACTTTTGCAAGGCACTGTATATATACAAAAGTATGTGAACACTCCTATAAATTAGTGGAATCTGCTATTTCAGCAACACCCATTGCTGACAGGTGTATAAAATCAAGCAAACAGCCATGCAATCTCCATAGAGAAACATTGGCAGTAGAATGGCCTTACTGAAGAGCTCAGTGACTTTCAACATGGCACCGTCATAGGATGCCACCTTTCCAACAAGTCAGTCATTCAAATTTCTGCCCTGCTAGAGCTGCCCCAGTCAAACAGTAAGTGCTGTTATTGTGAATTGGAAATGTCTACAAGCATCAACGGCTCAGCCGCGAAGTGGTAGGCCACACAAGATCACAGAATGGGACCGCCGAGTGCTGAAGCCCGTAGCGCATAAAAGTCATCTGTCCTCGGTGGCAACACTCATTACCGAGTTCCAAACTGCCTCTGGAAGCAACGTCAGCACAATAACTGTTCGTCTGGAGCTTCATGAAATGGGTTTTCATGGCTGAGTAGCCAAACCGTGAATTGCAGACTCTGTTTCCTGTAGTAGTAGGTCCTTCAGAATTCCTTCATAGACTTTTCCATTACAGCTCAGAAGGTCCTGACGATAGTCCTGAGGGAACTGATCTGACGATAGTCCTGAGGGAACTGATCTGACGATAATCTGACGATATTCGTGAGGGAACTGTGGTTTGCCTTTCTTGGGTACTGCACAGACTAGTGAGTCTTTCCACAGTGGGGGAAATGTCCATCTTTTAGGCAAGCATTGAACAAATGGGTCAAAACAGGGGCAAGCTCCTCACTGTATGTCTTGAGAATCCAGGCAGGGATGCCATCTTTGTGGTTTGGTGAAAATCCCCATTTATGCCTTTGTTCTCTCTCTTATCCTGTTTCCAGTCCATGGAGGAAGGTTGTATGATCAATTCTCATTTCCTAGGCTACTAGGCATCTATTTGTTCATGCTTTTTCTTGTAAATGAACCTTAGAATGTACTGTATATGCTTGTAATAATGCCTTGTAATGCTTCTTAATGCTTGTAACTTAAGCTTTATGCCTTGTATGTGAATACATTAATTATACAATGTTCATTAATTATACAACGGGTGGGTCTAATCCTGACTGCTGATTGGTTAAAGTTACCACCGATGTCTTCCGACATTTGCAACATTGTTTCAATATTCAAATTCAATCTCCAGCTGTCCCATAGTGATGAACGTGTCAGGAGTCAGGATGAGATAGAGAGGTAGGCAGCTTTTCTCAGCCAGTCGAAATCATGAATCGGCATCATTTTTATGGATATATATAAAGAACTATCAATACAAAACAGGTAAAGCGAAACGAAGTGCAGCTAGTTTGCAGTCTTTCCAGCTTCAGTTTGAAGTGATTGTGTTAGTTGTGTTGTTGGCTAGCTCTTGAACAACTGTGTCCTGACGAGAGAGCACATTTTCTATAAGGTGAAATCGGGCATCATTAGCTCATTGTTATGGATGTATCCAAATAAATATCACTAGAAAACAGCTTAAACAAATGCAAATGCAGCTACTTTGTTGTTATTCTGGCTGCACTGTTTGACGTGACTGTAATTTAGCCGTAGTTGGCTAGCTAGCAAGCAAGGGATAAGAACATTGCCAGCCAGTATGACAATGGAACATTTCGAACGAATGACTGGGTCACGTCCATAGACACAGAACAAAAAGACTGAACGACTGGGTACCTTCTCTGGCAACAGAACCGATAGAACGAACAACCAGCTGGCTTGGGTAGCAACCCTATATTTGTGTCGGGACTATATATTGTGGAAGGATGAAATAGTATGAATAAATTCCTCAAAATAAGTTTTTTTATGAAAATATGTCAATCATTATTTGAATATGTTGGTAACCCGTTGTATAAAAGTGATAATGCCCTCGAAGCCGGTGTTTGGAAGATATATTGGCACGGTTTGCCGGCCCTCAACTTCCTCTCGGGTCTAACAACACCTGTGCCAATATATCCTCCAAACACCAGCTTCTCGGGCGTTATCACTTAAATATCTACCTTTTGATCAGGGACGGCTTGTTCAATAGGGCGATATGGGCGACGCACTGCCAAACGGGAAAAGGAAGGGATTTTTTTTCTAATCAATTATATCACGGCAACAGCAGTTATCAGTGTTCACGTCTGATCTGCCAGCCACTAAATGTCAAATCAGGCTAAAGTCGTGCTTCAAATGGCCCCGCCCGTTTTTGGGGCGATTTCAGTCAAGTTGAAAATCGCCCAGAAGTCTCTCATAGCCTGTCATGTAAAATCTATTTTTTTCACATTTCAAAGCTTTCAATACATTCTCTATGGGTGTCTGTGGGCTTGCACTTACGCGCTTTCGTCATACGTGACGTAACGTTGAACGTAACTAAGACAATGGCGGCTACCAGCGTCTCTGTTGCGACCTGCAGTGCGGCGTTATTTTATGTTTTTAATTTGTAGACTTAGTTTACAAACATTCTGCCAACCATGGATTTCCAGTGGTTGGTTTTGGACTGATCTTGTTGATCGTGTACATACCCGCTACGAACGGACTAAATAATGAAAACGCTGCTGGCAGCTGAATCCCAATACAGCTGGGAGACTTGGCTGGATGAGTCCCGGACAGAGAAGTGGAGCCGGCCACCTTCACCCTGGTCAGAGCGGACCGCGATCCTGGTAAGAGAGCGACTCTGTACCCCGACATTGAACTGCTTTCTGTGTCATTGCGACCTTACTATCAATTCAATTCAATTTAAGGGCTTTATTGGCATGGGAAACGTGTGTTAACATTGCCAAAGCAAAGGAAGTAGATAGTAAACAAAAGTGAAATAAACAATAAATATTAACAGTAAACATTACACTCAGAAGTTTCAAAAGAATAAAGACATTTCAAATGTCATATTATGTATATATACAGTGTTGTTACAATGTGCAAATAGTTAAAGTACAAATGGGAAAATAAATAAACATAAATATGGGTTGTATTTACAATGGTGTTTGTTCTTCACTGGTTGCCCTTTTCTTGTGGCAACAGGTCACAAATCTTGCAGCTGTGATGGCACACTGTGGTTTTTCACCCAGTAGATAAGGGAGTTTATCAAAATTGGGTTTGTTTTCGAATTCTTTGTGGATCGCTGTAATCTGAGGGAAATATGTGTCTCTAATATGGTCATACATTTGGCAGGAGGTTAGGAAGTGCAGCTCAGTTTCCACCTCATTTTGTGGGCAGTGTGCACATAGCCTGTCTTCTCTTGAGAGCCAGGTCTGCCTACGGCGGCCTTTCTCAATAGCAAGGCTATGGTCACTGAGTCTGTACATAGTCAAAGCTTTCCTTAAGTTTGGGTCAGTCACAGTGGTCAGGTATTCTGCCACTGTGTACTCTCTGTTTAGGGCCAAATAGCATTCTAGTTTGCTCTGTTTTTTTGTTTGTTCTTTCCAATGTGTCAAGTAATTCTCTTTTTGTTTTCTCATGATTTGGTTGGGTCTAATTGTGTTGTTGTTGTTGTCCTGGGGCTGTGTGGGGTCTGTTTGTGTTTGTGAACAGAGGCCCAGGACAAGCTTACTTAGGGGACTCTTCTCCAAGTTCATCTCTCTGTAGGTGATGGCTTTGTTATGGAAGGTTTGGGAATCGCTTCCTTTTAAGTGGTTACTATCTGCCCCGTGAGTTCCCCCAATTGTTTGTTACCGTTGTGTACTGTTGATAATCACAAGTTTACTGGAGAACTGAGACCAAGTAGAGACTTTGGACAGGGTGGATATGGTATAATAAAGGCAGTTTATTCAGAGGTAAAGATATCTGGAATCGCGTGCACGGACTCGTGCACGTGTGTAGGTCACCTAAATCATCAGAAAAATTGCCCCTCAGAATTTTTTCAGGAGCCGCCACTGCTTTTGATATAGACAATTCTCAGACCAATTCTTGCTAGTCAACGTCAACTCATTGCCTAATGCTTGCTTGTATATTTTAATTATCTTTATGGAGTCAGATAAACATTTTAATAGGCTAATTGCTTAGTCTTATTATGAGTCCCATGTGAGGGATATATAATATGCATATATCAAATATTACCCCACTACATCTTTGCCAGCTGCTTTCCTCCCGTTCACCTTGAAAGGAAGCATCTTGACCTGGCCAATACTGTAGGTATCAGTAGTGATGTTTGCTAATATGCTGTCTTCAACCTCCGAGCTTGGGATGTTACATGTGGTGTCCTTCCACACAGAAGAGAAGTGAAGACTCAGGGTTTCACACTCTTGTGTCTTTGTGTCATATCTCTCACTCTGGTCTTCTGGAGCTCCCATCAGCTTTTTAATGGACCAGTTTCCGCTGTCCTTGGTCCTGAGATGAGACTTCATCCTCCTAGTACCGGATCTCTCCTTAGCATGTTGGATGAGATAGGGAAAGGGGATACCTAGTCAGTTACACAACTGAATGCATTCAACCGAAACGCGTCTTTCACATTTAACCCCTCTGAATCTAATCAACGTTCACGTCATCGGCGCCCGGGGAGCAGTTGTTGTGGGAGTTAACTGCCTTGCTCAAGGGCAGAATGGTAGACCTTTCGGTTACTGGCCCAATGCTCTTAACCACTAGGCTACCTGCCATCCCAGGTATGCCACTTTGGAGCCCAGTCTCTTGTACTCACTGTCGTCCTCTGATTGGAAAGCTCTCAGCCTATCGACAATGACCTCCTTTATTTGAGGAGTCATCCATGGCTTATCAGATGTTGCGCCACCTCCCGAGTGGCGCAGTGGTCTAAGGCACTGCATCGCAGTGCTAGCTGTGCCACTAGAGATCCTGGTTCGAATCCAGGCTCTGCTGTAGCCGGCCGCAACCGGGAGACCAATGGGGCGGCGCACAATTGGCCCAGCGTCGTCCAGGGTAGGGGAGGGAATGGCCGGCAGGGAGGTAGCTCAGTTGGTAGAGCATGGTGTTTGCAACGCCAGGGTTGTGGGTTCGATTCCCACGGGGGGCCAATATGAAAATAAAAAAGAATAATGTATGCACTAACTGTAAGTCGCTCTGGATAAGAGCGTCTGCTAAATGACGTAAATGTGATGTTGCTCCTTCTGATGCGCAATGCCTGGTTGATGATAGGAGTGATTCACAGTGATTCACTGTTATTCGTTATTCACTGTGTATTTAATCCTTGTGTTACTATTTATATTTGGTATTATAATTTGTAATCTTTAACTCTGCATTGTTGGAAAGGACCTGTAAGTAATCATTTCACTCTTAGTCTACACCTAATGTTTACAAAGCATGTGACAAATCAAATGTGATTTGATTTGATTAGCCTGATGTCTCTACCCTGATGTCTTTGTCCTGATTTGTCCTGACTGATAGAAGGCCACCTGGAACAAAGCGCTATATCATTCCTCCCCTCAACCTCTTCTGACAATAAATCAAATCACCTTTGTATTTTGTCTCTCACCGTTCCTTGAAACTACAACAACGTTCTCCTCTTCACTTTGTATCTTCTCTCTCTTTAGCTCTTTATTTCTGCCACAAGGACACATCCTGTCTACAAAAGTGATTATTTAATTGATGCTTCATTATCTCTTTCTCTCTCGCCCCTTTCTCACTCCCCCCTCTGTCTCTCTGTCACTCTCCCCCCTCTCCCTCTCTCGATCTCCCCTACATCTCTCTCTCTCATAGAAGGGGGGCTCGGCACACGGTTGTAGGCAGCTGAAGGTGGGTCAGGTGATTCTGGAAGTGAATGGTGTCTCCCTGAGGGGCCGGGAGCACCAGGACGCTGCTTGCATCATCGCTGAGGCCTTCAAGTCCAAAGAGAGGGACCACATTGACTTCCTCGTCACAGAGTTAAACGCAGCCCTCCTGCAGAGCCTTTAGCAGGGTCGTATTCATTAGCCACCAGACAGAAGAAAACGGACTGAAATGCTTGTTCCTGTTTTCCTGCAGGGGCTTTAGCAGGACTTTGCACTTTAAAGAGGTGGAACGGAAGGAGAAGGAGAGAACGGAAGGAGGGAGAGGTCTGAGTGTTAATAAAGACAATCTATCTTAGTCTCTTCTAAGCCAGTTCTCCTTTCCCACTTTGGCTGTAGATCCCAACCAGGCTTGGCATGTAGAGTTATATTGCCAAAATTCATGACATTCTGCATTAAGAAGAACTCTCACCAATAGAACCTAATAGAACCTAAGAAGAACCCACCAATAGAACCTGAGGAGAACCCACCAATAGAACCTAATAGAACCTAATAATAACTCACCAATATAACCTAATAGAACATAAGAAGAACCCACCAATAAAACTAATAGCATTGAACTGAAATCTTGGAAATCACAGCTTATAACTAAAATATCAATGCTGTGATGACATTAATGATGTAATTCCATGTAGCTGCTTTTGACTGTCCCTGCTCGCTCCTCTCCAATGGGTCTGCCATTCGTAGGAGCTCTCCCCTGGAAGTGGTTATACCAAGCTGGTGCTTTGAAAATGTATATCAATTCTATCTAATCTTAGTCGAACTATACCTTTATTCCATCTCTAAAATACTTGTTTTGTATCATTTCTGTAATGTTTTATGAACACCCTATATATTGTATATAGTATATATTGTATATAGCACTGAAACACCTTTAAGAGGTAGAGGTTTTGAGCTATTTATAACACTAGGTCATCTGTATGTAAGAGGATCACATTTTTAAATGGATTGTATTAATTGACTTGCATCCATTTGTTATTTATAACGGCAGTTTGTTTTCTATACTTGGTGTTCATGATATACAGTATTGATTAATGTAATGTATTCATTGGCTATATGGTGAATCTCATGATTACATTAAGAATCACTTTTCATACACTTCCATATCCATACACCTACACTACCGGTCAAATGTTTTAGAACACCTACTCATTCAAGTGTTTTTCTTAATTTTTACTATTTTCTACATTGTAGAATAATAGTGAAGACATCAAAACTATGAAATAACACATATGGAATCATGTAGTAACCAAAAAAGTGTTAAACAAATCAAAATATATTTTATATTTGAGATTCTTCAAATAGCCATCCTTTACCTTGATGACAGCTTTGCACACTCTTGGCATTCTCTCAACCAGCTTCACCTGGAATGCTTTTCCAACAGTCTTGAAGGAGTTTTCACATATGCTGAGCACTTGTTGGCTGCTTTTCCTTCACTCTGCGGTCCGACTCATCCCAAACCATCTCAATTTGGTTGAGGTCGGGGGATTGTGGAGGCCAGGTCATCTGATGCAGCACTCCATCACTCTCCTTCTTGGTCAAAAAAACAAATGATAGTCCCACTAAGACCAGACCAGATGGAATGGCGTATCACTGCAGAATGCTGTGGTAGCCATGCTGGCTAAGTGTGCCTTGAATTTTTAATAAATCACAGACAGTGTCCCCAGCAAAGCAACACACACCATAACACCTCCTCCATGATTTACGGTTTGAAATACACATGCGGAGATCCTCCGTTCACAAAGACACGGCTGTTGGAACCAAAAATCTCAAATTTGGACTCCAGACCAAAGGACACATTTCCACCGGTCTAATGTCCATTGCTCGTGTTTCTTGGCCCAAGGAAGTCTCTTCTTCTTATTGGTGTCCATTAATAGTGGTTTCTTTGCAGCAATTCGACCATGAAGGCCTGATTCACACAGTCCCCTCTGAACAGTTGATGTTGAGATGTGTCTGTTACTTGAACTCTGTGAAGCATTTATTTGGGCTGCAATTTCTGAGGCTGGTAACTCTAATGAACTTAGCCTCTGCAGCAGAGGTAACTCTGGGTCTTCCATTCCTGTGGCGGTCCTCATGAGAGCCAGTTTCATTGTAGCACTTGATGGTTTTTGCGACTGCACTTGAAGAAAATTGCAAAGTTCTTGAAATGTTCCGTATTGACTGACCTTCATGTCTTAAAGTAATGATGGACTGTCGTTTCTCTTTGCTTATTTTAGCTATTCTTGCCATAATATGGACTTGGTCTTTTACCAAATAGGGCTATCTTCTGTATACCCCCCTACCTTGTCACAACACAACTGATTGGCTCAAACACATTAAGAAGGAAATAAATTCCACGAATTAACTTTTAAGGCGGCACACCTGTTAATTGAAATGCATTCCAGGTGACTACCTCATGAAGCTGGTTGAGAGAATGCCAAGAGTGTGCAAAGCTGTCATCAAGGCAAAGGGTGGTGTCACGTTCGTCAGGAACAGATGAGGACCAAGGCGCAGCGTTGCAGGCAAACATACTCTTTTATTGAGCGAAACGCGATCAAAACAACAAAGACGGTAACGTGACAGTACACGGTGAAACACAACCAACTTGAAACAAGAGCCCACAAAAAACAAAGGAAAAACCGACAGTTTAAATATGGCTCCCAATCAGAGACAACCAGCAAACAGCTGACACTCGTTGCCTCTGATTGGGAGTCACTCAGGCCAACATAGAAATAGAGAACATAGATCTACACACCCTGGCTCAACATAACAGTGTCCCCAGAGCCAGGGCGTGACAGTACCCCCCCCTAAAGGCGCGGACTCCGACCGCGCCAACTAAATACCACAGGGGAGGGACCGGGTGGGCACTCCGCCTTGGCGGCGGATCCGGCTCTGGGCCCGATCCCCACTCCCTCTCCAACCCCCCAAAGTACCCCTGGTCCGGTCTGGCCCCGCTGGCCGGAGCCGGACTAACGACACGCACCCCTGCCTTTGTGCGTGGAGCAGGAACGGACCGGACCGGGCTGACGATGCGCACCCCTGGCTTGGTGCGTGGAGTAGCAACTGGCCGGACCGGGCTGACGATACACACCCCTGGCTTGGTGCGTGGAGCAGGAATGGACCGGACCGGGCTGACGATGCACACCCCTGGCTTGGTGCGTGGAGGAGGAACGGGCCGAGCCGGGCTGACGATACGCACCCCTGGCTTGGTGCGGGGAACAGGCACGGGCCGTGCTGGACTGACGACGCACACCACTGGCCTGGTGCGGGGAGCAGGAATGGGCCGGACTGGGCTGGCGACGCGCACCACAGACTTGGTGCGGAGAGCAGGAACGGGCCGGACCCGGCTGACGAAACGCACCACAGACTTGGTGCGGGGAGCAGGAATGGGCCGAGCCGGGCTGACGAAGCGCACCACTGACTTGGTGCGGGGAGCAGGAACGGGCCGAGCCGGGCTGACGAGACGCACCACAGACTTGGTGCGGGGATCAGGAATGGGCCGGACTGGGCTGGCGACGCGCACCATTGACCTGGTGCGGAGAACAGGAACAGAACGGGCCGGGCTGGCGACGCACACCATTGGCCTGGTGCGGGGAGCAGGAACAGGACGGGCCGAGCTGGCGACGCGCACCATAGGCTTGGTGCGGGAAGCAGGAACAGGCCGGGCCGGGCTGGCGACGCGCACCACAGGCTCGGTGCGGGGAGCAGGAACAGGCCGGGCCGGGCTGACGACACGCACCACAGGCTCGATGCGAGGAACAGGGACAGGCCGGACCGTACTGGGGACACACACCCCTGGCCCTATGCAGGGATCAGGAACGGGCCGGACCGGACTGGTAACACACCCCAGTACCTCTCGCCGTGCCTCCACACTTTCCTTCCCCTTAGTGACCAGTGGCCCCCTTAACCTGGCGGCCTCCTCTGCCAACCCGCTGGACCGCTCTATCGCGGCCTCCTGCTGCCCCGACGTACACGTCGTGAGCCCCCCCCTAAAAAATTTCTGGGCGGCTCTCCTCTTGGACCAGGCCTCCATGTCTCTAGCCAGACACTCACTCCACTGCTTCAAAGTCCAACCTTTCTGCTCCTCACTTGGCTTGGCCCAGTCGAGACTCTTACTCCACTGCTTCAAAGTCCAACCTTTCTGCTCCTCACTTGGCTTGGCCCAGTCGAGACTCTTACTCCACTGCTCCATAGACCAACCTCTCTGCTCTTCACGCTGCTTGGTCCTGTCTTGGTGGGTTCTTCTGTCACGTTCGTCGGGAACAGATGAGGACCAAGGCGCAGCGTTGCAGGCAAACATACTCTTTTATTGAGCGAAACGCGATCAAAACAACAAAGACGGTAACGTGACAGTACACGGTCAAACACAACCAACTTGAAACAAGAACCCACAAAAAACAAAGGAAAAACCGACAGTTTAAATATGGCTCCCAATCAGAGACAACCAGCAAACAGCTGACACTCATTGCCTCTGATTGGGAGTCACTCAGGCCAACATAGAAATAGAGAACATAGATCTACACACCCTGGCTCAACATAAGTGTCCCCAGAGCCAGGGCGTGACAGGTGGCTATTTGAATAATCTGAAATATAAAATATATTTTGATTTGTTTAACACTTCTTTGGTTACTACATGATTCCATATGTGTTATTTCATAGTTTTGATGTCTTCACTATTATTCTACAATGTAAAAAATAGTAAAAAATAAAATAAACTTGAATGAGTTGGTGTGTTCAAACCTTTTACTGGTAGTGTATATATACATATATGAATAGATATGGCAGGTTTCAGGACTCTGATGTATCTGAAAATGTTGAAAAAAAATATTTTCACCACCAAATAATAACAGTGGGATTTTAATAGGATTTTACTCTTGCAGGCTGTCAGGCTGTCTAGTCACAGAGGAAGGCTGTGCTTCTCTGGTCTCAGCTCTGAAGTCAAACCCCTCACACCTGAGAGAGCTGGACCTGAGCTACAATCACCCAGGAAACTCAGGAGTCAGACTGCTCTCTGCTGGACTGGAGGATCCACACTGCAGACTGGAGAAACTCAAGTACAGTGGGGAAAAAAAGTATTTAGTCAGCCACCAATTGTGCAAGTTCTCCCACTTAAAAAGATGAGAGAGGCCTGTAATTTTCATCATAGGTACACGTCAACTATGACAGACAAAATGAGAAAAAAAATCCAGAAAATCACATTGTAGGATTTTTAATGAATTTATTTGCAAATTATGGTGGAAAATAAGTATTTGGTCAATAACAAATGTTTCTCAAAACTTTGTTATATACCCTTTGTTGGCAATGACACAGTCAATGTTTTCTGTAAGTCTTCACAAGGTTTTCACACACTGTTGCTGGTATTTTGGCCCATTCCTCCATGGAGATCTCCTCTAGAGCAGTGATGTTTTGGGGCTGTCGCTGGGCAACACGGACTTTCAACTCCCTCCAAAGATTTTCTATGGGTTTGAGATCTGGAGACTGGCTAGGCCACTCCAGGACCTTGAAATGCTTCTTACGAAGCCACTCCTTTGTTGCCCGGGCGGTGTGTTTGGGATCATTGTCATGCTGAAAGACCCAGCCACGTTTCATCTTCAATGCCCTTGCTGATGGAAGGAGGTTTTCACTCAAAATCTCACGATACATGGCCCCATTCATTCTTTCCTTTACACGGATCAGTCGTCCTGGTCCCTTTGCAGAAAAACAGCCCCAAAGCATGATGTTTCCACCCCCATGCTTCACAGTAGGTATGGTGTTCTTTGGATGCAACTCAGCATTCTTTGTCCTCCAAACACGACGAGTTGAGTTTTTACCAAAAAGTTCTATTTTGGTTTCATCTGACCATATGACATTCTCCCAATCCTCTTCTGGATCATCCAAATGCACTCTGGCAAACTTCAGACGGGCCTGGACATGTACTGGCTTAAGCAGGGGGATACGTCTGGCACTGCAGGATTTGAGTCCCTGGCGGCGTAGTGTGTTACTGATGGTAGGCTTTGTTTCTTTGGTCCCAGCTCTCTGCAGGTCATTCACTAGGTCCCCCCGTGTGGTTCTGGGATTTTTGCTCACCGTTCTTGTGATCATTTTGACCTCACGGGGTGAGATCTTGCGTGGAGCCCCAGATCGAGGGAGATTATCAGTGGTCTTGTATGTCTTCCATTTCCTAATAATTGCTCCCACAGTTGATTTCTTCAAACCAAGCTGCTTACCTATTGCAGATTCAGTCTTCCCAGCCTGGTGCAGGTCTACAATTTTGTTTCTGGTGTCCTTTGACAGCTCTTTG